>NW_015112616.1:511512-606997 GCF_001443285.1 Poecilia latipinna | reverse complement strand
TCACAAGATTGAGTTATTGAAACTAAGTTGAATGCACAGTTTTTTAAGTTTTATCAATGAAACCAGTGAAATATATTTGTAGCAACAAAAAAAAACATTAACAGCATCACATAAAACATCATCTCACATACATACATTTTTACACAACATATAAAAACAGCTAAAAAGTTATTAAAAGCATAAAATTCACAATCAAGAGAAAATCTACACCAGGCCTAGCATGTAGCTCTTGTTAACGTTCTTTATTAAAATAGATGACCATGCTGAGCTATAATAATCATCCCCAAAATGTAACCTTGTTTCTATCCTCACATTGATATGTCATTGCTTCCAATACCGGAAAATATTTCCAACCCATTGATCTTGCTGCATTAAAACTACAAAATCTATTGTGTTGTGTGTTTCATCTGGATTTTATACGAAAGTCCAATAACAAGTAGCTGAACAGTTTCATGAATGACATTCCTGAGAAGATGCAGTGTGCATTTCACTTCTGAGGTAACTCGAGGAACATCACAACCCAAATGAAGTTCCCAATAGAGAGAGACAAAGAGACAGCTTAGATTGAATAGAGTGAATTATTATTAATAATAAAAATAATAAGTCACTTGGATAACTGATAAATCTGACAAGAGCCAAGTACAAGTTGCCTAATTGTTGAGTATTGTTCTGCAGAGGTGTGAGGCAGTTTTCCACAACAGCCAAGATAAACAAAAACAAAAAGACAGACAGACAGACAAAAGCAGGTCGTAGGTTAAATTAACATCCTGATCAATCCTCATGTGCAAAGGTTTTTCTTATAAATGTTGTACTTGGAAAGGTGTCCTGTGAAAATAAATTTAATCTGGGATCTGGTTCCACAGAAGAAGATCCTGGAAGCTAACTTGCAGCAGGACAATGCACCACGTCACAAAGTCCTCGTTACTTGCGAGATTTGTCTGATGATGTGGTTGGTGGGTGTGAATTAGGATAAGAAAATGTATGTCCTTACAAATGGATTTTAGAGAAAGCTGGTGAAAATCTTCTCTTTGAATGTTGATGGTAAATTCTCTAGCGTTTAGTTGAGTAATGAGGTTTTTCAGGTTCTCAAAAGCAGTACTAAAGGGCAAGAGAATATTAGCCTGAGCAATAACTTGTTTAGACGGTGTGTTTTGTTGTAGGAGCATAAACAATTCAACTTGATCTCATTTTAGTTGTCCACAGTAAGTCATTTGAGCAGACATGTTCTTTGTTCAGCTTGACTTAGTTGACTTTCATAGGTAAACAACTTAGACTTCTCTGAAAAAAAGAGATAATGGATGTTACAAAGATGTTATGTGTGTTTACAATGTTCAGTCTCATTCTTTTCTCTTGTGCAGTTTGAATGATCTGGATTTGAGTTGATGAAAGTAGGACTCATAAAATAAATAAACCTTTGTTTAGGTTCATTTTTTATGGAACTTTTGCCACAACTTGACTTTTGTCTATGAGGAATGCCGGAGGGCTGAGGGACGTTGACTTTCTCCATGGTAAAGAGATAAATAAATTGATCACAAAAATGACTAAAACTCTACATGTGCATCACTGTAAACAATCAAGCATGCAATATTTTGTTAAGACAAAATATAAAAGAACAAATTATTAAATGTTTATAAAAAAAAAATTCCCAGACAGTTTCCAAACGTTTTTGTTCACGTTTTTTTTTTTTTTTTTTTGTCAGCCTAGAATTTATTTTTAGTCTATTTCCAGTAACTACGAGAGAACTTTCTACAAAAACATTTGTTGCGTCTTACCGAGTGTGATGGATGGGTGTGACCAAGTTTGTTTTTCAGTAATGAGCTGCTGTATGTTTATGGCTCTTCTTCTAATGATATTAAAATGAAAAAAAAAAAAAAACATTCCTTATAAAGCCAAATAGAAGAAAATTGTTTTGTTTTGTCAAATTTGTCATTGCAAAATCTCATGATAAAAAAAATATAAAACATGTTCCTCTGCTTTGCTGGAGGGACAGATTAGCTCTATTGTTGAACTGCAGTCTAGAATTACGCAGAATGAATCCAAAGGCCTGTGAGCCACTCTTTGGAGACTCCAGTCTTTTTAGGGCTGGTTTATCAAGTTGCACATAAGAATGATTTTATTTTATTTATTTTATTTATTCCGATAGATTAAAGTTGGCAGTTTAATCTCTCCTGTCCCAGCAGAGTTAAACCGGACACACAAGGCTTATTAACCTTGAACTTATGCACAGTGTAATGGAAGTTTGTTTCTTTGTTACATCTCCAACTGCACTGCACTACTGCTGAAATATACGGTGGATTTTCAATAAGTGAGAGCGTTACGGAAAGTTGATTCAGTTCAATAATTTAATTTAGAGAATGAGATTCATTAATAACACACAGAGTGACATATTTCACTCTGAGGTATGAAGGTTAATTTTTATAACTATGCATTATAGTTAATGAAACCCATTAGTTCAGTTTTAAATTCTCCAGGTGCTTTAGGTCATGAGGGTTTGCCGGCCAGTGAAGTTCACTGACTCTGTGGAGAACAAACGAGGTATTGGTGCTTTTGGTCGTGTAGGCAGGTGACGAGTCCTGTGGAAAAAGCAAACCTCTGTCTCTGAAAAGCTTGTTAGTCAACAGGAAACTCAGTGTTCTTAAAGTTCCTACACTGACAGTCGACTTTAGAAAACACAGTGAACCAACACCAGCAGGTAGCATGACTCTATTCATCCCTGAACACTTTTCACACGGGAGCTGAAGCAACGACGCTGGGACTTTGATTTCCAAATGAAATGCAAAGCTCACTATGCAACCCTGAGCAAAAATCCAGTCCTTTTTTTCCTTAGCCAAGGTAAGACGGTTCTGCTATTGTCTTTTTTCCTGGAAAGACTTAACATACTTAACATAAAATAGTTGTAGTTTATGGCTTTGAAGTGTTTGTGTTTGGAGAATCTTAAAACATTGACTCCACCCACAACCCACATCTTGTGACTCTTTCCCAAACTCTTGAGTAAGTTTTGCTTTTGCAATTTTTTCAAGGATGAGGTGTAACATTTCCCACATTTTCTCCTTCCACTTAACTTTCTGGTAATATGGCAGGGTGCAGCACTCTATCTATCTATCTATCTATCTATCTATCTATCTATCTATCTATCTATCTATCTATCTATCTATCTATCTAAAGGAGGTATTGATTATTCTTATTACATTTTTACTTTATTTTGAACCTTTTGTTGCTCAGTCTGTTTGGGCTTTTCTTGAATTGATTTTATTTATTTATTTTTAAAGTTATTTCTTCGTACATTTCTAAAATACACACATACACAGAACAAAGTCGTTACAATATTCTATTTTTGAAACTAGGTTGTTTCATTTTAGTCCAGGAGGTAAAGCAAGAATCTTTTCTCTTTTTTTTATTTATTTATTTTTTTATCAGTTCTGCATGCAGCCGAATTGGCTGCATGCATGTAGAGTCTGAACTGCTGCATGCAGTTCAGACTCACTTTGCAACAGATAGGAAAATAAGAGCACTCACCAAACCACAATCATGCCCTATAGCTTAACACGATAACTGCAAACGGGGAGGGAAACGATCATCTATGTGGTTTATGCGTAACAACACCTAAAAGAAAAGATGCACTCGGACGTGAACGATGTGTCATTAGTTAGTTCAAAGTCGGTTTAAATGATTAAATGCGGCACTTCCTCTGTCTGCGACCCACAGGACGCACCCACTCTGCCGTGTGAAGCTACGTACCTGCTCTCAGAAGCAATATTATCACAGAGAAAACATGGCGAGGTTAAGCGAGCAGGGGATTCGCCTCAGTTCCGTAAGTTTTTCAAACATTATAATCATGTATTTCTGCTCCAGAGAATCGCGTTGATTAATGAACATCAGAAGGAGCGTTAATGGCTGATTGTTATGTTTTTTTGTTTTGTTTTTGTTTGTTTTTTTTCCAGATGAGCCCTTCCTTTCTAAACAGCAACTCCACCAGTCATACCTGGCCGTTCAGCGCGGTGGCGGAGTTAATAGGTAAACTGCAATGACACGATTACATAGAAACTTTGCATAGGGCAGCGCACCTGCACTCTGTATTATTATGCTGTTGCAACATTTCGTGGTTTCATTTTGCTCTCTCTTCCGCTGTCGCACACCGAAAGCTGCGTGTTTCGCAAACTTTGTTCTAAATTGGAGCGATGGACTTCCTCTTAAAGACTCCAGACTTCATCAGTCTAACCAAGCTTTCTTTTATTGTCGAGCGTGTACATCTGCGTACATTCAAAATAATGTGAATTCTGCAGACTTTCCCTGCTGGAGGAATGTTTTCTGAACGGTTTGGTGTTAGACTTTCTGGGGTTTAAAGCATAAACGCGGCTGTTGGGGTGCAACGTGACTTCACAGCGTCTCTCTCTGGGCTGTCATGCCTCCACTCTGTGTGCTCTCATTGGCTAAGACCCAACCGCCATTATTTGGCTGCAGGGCTTTTAACAGGAACTGTGACAGGGCTGCAGTTAATACGTCCTGTTAGATCTGTAAATTTTGCATCAGTGCTGCTGTGTGTTATTACTAGGTAATGCACTGTCCGGCGGGGAGCTATAGGACGGCTTTACATTGCAAAGTGTCGTGAAGTTAAACCTAACCCCGCTGCAGTCCAGATGTGCTCAAATCTGTAAATATTTGGTACAGTATTCGTATTGAACTGCCTTTCACTGCTCAGAAAACGTTTGACCTTCAAAACTACATCCCCCACGTTTATCTGCGCACATTTAAAGGGACAGTTCAGGATTTTTGAGCTGAGGCTCGGTTAAGAGTTTATGAGCTGTTAGTATCTTACCTGAATTAGACAAATCTCTTGACATATTGATTTAATATAAATCCAAATTTGTTGTTCCTTGAGGTTAGAACCTTATACTTGGTCTGAATTGTGCCAAAACCAGAGCAGACTTGTACCGTCTTAAAACAACTACAGTCTCAAAAGTGTCAAAGTGTTCACGGTGCTGCATAGATCCTTAAACTGTTGACACGTTTAATGACATAGTTCAATAAACTGTTAAGCCTCATGTGTAAAACTCAAGGCCCCAGGGCCAAATCTGGCCCACTATAACTGTTTATGTGGATAAATTTACAAGAAGGCAGAAAATCGTCGTTCTCAGTTTTGACTGCTCTCTGACTGGTGAATATTATAACAGATTTGAAAAGCAAATAATTATAAAATTGGTCAAATCGCACATAAATTGAATTTTAAGAGAATATTAAATTTAGAAAATGTTTTAATAAACATTTTGCTTAAATAAAAAAGTGTGTATTATAACACTGACCTCTTTTTGGGGATAGTTGTTTAGCCAAAAAAAAAACCTGTGACTGACTTTCTGTTGGTAAATATTTTATGTCTGAGTCACATAGCCAGAGGTTCGTGTCTCAGACTTTGAGCGGATTACAGAAGTTTACTTTAAATAATCATTGATTGCTAAAACAGATTTTTAAACAGATATTCACATCACATTCACAGCGGCTGCTTTTCTTACCTGATCAGATGTGAAAGAGTCATTCGAAAGTCTTGTACAAGACAACCGAAAGTTCAAAAGGATGAACAGACCAATCTATCTGTAGATTTTCTTTTCATCTGGAGGTTCCGATTGAGATGCACCTGCATAAGTAGTTTTTGATTTTACTATGTGAGGAAGCTACACTCTGGATTCTAACATTTAACAGAGTTAATCTGCACATTTTATGCATGTGCAGATTAGCTCTGCAGGTTGTTTGATTGTGCTCCTCATAGGAACTCCATCTGGTTAAGACTCGCAGGATTTCGCAAAAACACCGTTTATAAACACTACAGGACAACTAATCAGTTACAAAGCTGTGCTCCTCTGTCGGCATCTGCAAGAGGAGTTACTCTTTTATCAATTGTTTCTCTGTAATCTCAGTCCTCCCCTTTCCTGTGTTTCTTTCTTTTCTAAGTTTTGCATGTTCTCCCTTTTCGTCCTCCAGACAATGCGTCAGACCCCGGTGTGTGTGCCAAACAGATCTGGATAGATGTAGTTAAAATCGACGATCAGCTTTGTCTGACTTTCACGGACAATGGCAGTGGGATGACACCTAATAAGCTGCACAAGATGCTCAGGTGAGTCAGAAGAACTGAAACAAGACGTTTATGTGGAAAACACAAGAACCCACAGCATATCTAAACATCAATTAAAAAAATAATATCAATAACGTATTCATTAATTACTGATTAATAACAGTAATTATGGTATTACATGTCCATGGTCGTATTGAGTGTCATCAGTATCGTCGTCCCGTTTCATTCCAGCTTTGGCTTCACAGAAAAGGGCACAGGTAAAGCCAGCCAGCAGGCCATCGGCTTGTATGGAAACGGCTTCAAGTCCGGCTCCATGCGTCTGGGTCGGGATGCGCTCATCTTCACCAAAAATGGCGGCTGTCAGACTGTGGGACTGCTCTCTCAGACCTACCTGCAAAACATCAAAGCGCAGGCAGTCATTGTTCCCATAGTCCCCTTCAATCAACAGACCAATATCCTTTTTAAAAAGCCTAAGATGTAACACGCTCTGTGTTTGTTGGTTATTGTTAGTATCAATACGTGTGATTCTTTTTTTTTTTTTTTTTTTTTGTCCTCATCTAGGTACAGCGATAGCTCTAGCATAAATACCTCCATCCTGCATGTAAATCTGTTGCGCTGTAATAAAGCACGCTGTTGCGTAGTTATGAGGGAAGTGAGAAATTTGATCATTTTGTAACTTATGTAAATTTTTCAACACCAGCTTGTATGGACCTGTATAGTGAGGTTGTGGTCTGAAGAGATCAACACCTTATATCATAGTAATTAGGCTGCTTCTAGTCCTCGGGCTAAACGGACCACAAAATTAGACCTGACAGGATCTGAAAAGTCCAAAATTGATAGAAGTGTTTCACAGGGATGCAGAACTGTTGAAGTTGCAAAGATATTGGGGAGCAATCACAGAACCATCAAATATCCTGTTAAAAATATGCAACAGGGTCACAAGACACATTGAAAAAAAATGTAAATGAACTGACAAAGATTTGAGAAAAGCCACCACAAAGCCATTTTCTTCCAGTCCTGTTGTGACCAAGGTGATCAGGGCTCAGAGACATGGCCTAACAAGGTTAGGGAGTTTAAAACCCGACCACATATGAACAGGACAAAAATGTTGAAACATCAAAACTGGGTTAAGGAATTTCCGAAAACATACTCTCCAATTTTGTTATACTCTGATTGATGAACCGTGTGTGGATCACGCTAAATCCAAACAAAATGTTTTAGAAGACGTCTTCTTCAAACACCGATACAGAAAAAGTCTGTTTCTATGAAGAAGACATTGCCTTTTATTATGTAGGACAATGCTCCAGTGCATGCAGGAGTTGTCAGTGAGAGCCTTATTGTTAAAAAATAGACATGCTCCCCTTCCTCATTGGGCAAAAGCTCTGTTGTAGCCCCTCTGTAAGGGAGATTTATGTTGAAGGAAAACAGTAAACGTCTCACTGCAAGGTCTGTTACTTCAAGAAAAGTCGATAAGAAAGCCAGAACCTCACTTTTTCTTCCTTGGATACTTAGGTTTGACGTCTATGAATACGGAAATTGACAACAAGCATTTTAGTTGTTTAATAATAAAGTGAATCCTAAACTAAACAAACTGTTGAGAAAACAGACTGTTCCTCCAAGTTTAATCAAGATGATTTCATTCATTAAGGGCAAGACAACCTGCAAGTTAAAAAAAAAAAAACTAACTTCTCCCACTCCCCAGGTCCTGTGTTTAATCATGAATCATCTTGGCTCAGTCAGACTTTAGATCAGCACATGTTGTGCTTTTGGACCCACTTCATATTGTCAGACAAGTTCTGCCAAACGGATTTTGCAGTGTGGTGTAGATATGGCCGGTGAAATTGCACTCAGCTTTTCAAAAAAAAAAAAAAAAAAAAAAAAAAACATCTGGTTGATTGCATTTGATTCAATAAACAAGTGGGTGTGATTAATTACTTTTTCACTGAGATCCAAGTTTGTTTAGATGCAGCTTCAAACATGGATTCCAAAAAATAAAATGGGGGAAGAAATGTAATCTTATGTTTGAGAAAATTAGGAATTGTGTTTTGTTGGTATAGTTTTAGTATTTAGCTTCTCTTTGACACTGAATGTACCTGCCCCAGCAGCAGCTGGGTTAAATGTGATCCTATTGTGTTTTTCCACCCATGCAGGAGGTTCTGCATGGGTAGAGCGTTCCTCTGGGTTCAGCATCCTGACTGAAAGGTTACAGTGGTTCTGATCCGAGCCAGATGTTGGATCCCAGACTTCTGGTGTGTTTGGTAACCCTCAGTGACGATGCTGGTGTAAAAAGCTTGTGACTCTTTCTGTAGTCAGAGCGGACTGTGTGTACGTGTGACATGTGTGACATGCCTGCTTCCTGTTCTCATTCTTGCAAGAATTTAAAAAAGTGCTATTATTAGCTACTGATAACTAAAAGTGACAATTATTTAGGGGAAACAAATTTTTTCTTACATTTTTTTTATTTTATTTTATGGTTTAATACAAGACAGCTTTTGTGTTCTGTCTGCGACAGAAATCTCAGTCGGGGCGCCCCATAGCTAGGTTTGCCCTGGGCGGGAAGCCGTGTTGCCTTTATCAAAAGCCACCACTGTCTAGATGTAAACTTCAACACATGATCGGACCTTAACTCAGCGCTACGGTCTCTGGTTGTGACTGAAGACTCAGAGGCCAGCCTGGCAGCCATCTTGCAACACTCCATCATCAAGTCCCAGGAGGAGATACTCACCCACTTCAACTCCATTCCTTCAAAAAAAGGCACCAAGATCCTGATATGGAATATCCGCAGGTCAGAAACAGACGCTTTTTTGTGTCGTTTTTTTCGTATTGATTGTCACAATTTTTTCTTTGATTTGGGCTCACTTGAGTGTTAGATGCTTGATAATAAGGACAGAAGCAGATGTGTGTAGGCTTGTTTAAGTTAGAGAATGATTTTATCACAAGCCTCAATTTACTGGGGCACAAGCAGTATAAGTGTTGTGTTTTATTTTTATTTTTGCCACTTCCTGTGAATATCTTGAAAAAAAAAGATGGTAATCAAATTATTTCTATAAGTTTCTCATGTTTTTTCACTTCCTCCTGATCATATTCTCTGTGCTCAGACGTGTGGCACCGCAGATTAGGAAAAAATGGCCGCGTGACATTTAGAGGGAGTTTTAAGTAAAAGTTGAATCTGTGATTCAGACTTGGTTTTACTGTCGTTTTTGTCTTGAATCCTTCGTTACTCCTTTAAAGCAGCTTCAGAGCTGGAAAACGTGCTCTAACGCTTATTTTGTTTTGTGTCCCCGAAGAGCCAAAGATGGTAAAACTGAGATTGACTTCGACACCGATTCAACTGACTTTCGTTTGCCTGAGATTCACTTTGAGGAGCTGAAGCAGGGCCTGAGGAACAACGGGTCCCTGAGACCGGAGCAAAACATCCCAGACATGTATTACAGCCTAAGGGTGAGCCGACCGTTTGTTTATTTTAAGAATTATTCATTTAGCCTTTGTTGGAGCATTGTGTTTATTTTACTGTGGTGTGAGCACATCAAAAGTCCTTTCAGAGCAAACTGACCATGTTACAGCTGTGAAACCCATGAAGTCTGTTGAATCTTTGGCACAACAATCTGCATTTCACCGATCAGATAAAAGCTTAAGTATGATTCTGCGCATAACTCAACAACCTTGCATTTTTGGCTAAAAATAGGAGTTACTAGAAATGATCTCAATTCCCCTTACTATCTCCCAAACAACAAAGTAAATAAGCTGCATGTTTAACCTAATAGTGAACTTAAACTGCGTCTAGATTTTTGAAAATCTTTAGATTTTTGAAAATTTTGAATATTCTGCGTACAGCAGAATCTCAGCTATCACAGAGCACCAAGCCAGTTTTGGCTTCTATGAAGAGAAAAAAACACATAGAAACATAAATTTAACAGTTGAAATAACAGAAAATAATGCAAATTTGAGAGTAGAAGAAGAAGAAGAAAGTAACTCTAACCCTACACATATAGCAGCATAACTAGAGATAGATCAAGATAACAACTGGACCAATCAGTTCTCTGATGTGTGATGAAATTTGATCATTCAGGGCTTTATACGTAAGAAGGGGAATTTTAAATTGTATTTGCATTTAACAGGGAGCCAATGAAGGGAAGTTAAAGCAATATGATCTGTTTCTAATTTTCATCAGAGCTCTTGTTTTTGGATGAGCTGGCTGCTTTTAACGGCATTCTGTGGACTTCCTCATAGTAACTGTAAGGATTATGTACATCCTGACTGAAAAGACCCCTCGGCTTCTGCCACAGTAATTTCCTGTTTCAGCTCAGCTCAGTTTTACAATAACGTCAAATACGAATCAAAGTTACAAACCTGGAAGAGTAAAATAGTTACAGGAGTGAAGGGAAATGAGGGAGCTGCTGCTCTGCTCATGTATTAAATCATAAGTGGAGATCGTCGAGTCTTGGCTGGAGATATTTCAGAAGCAATCTGCTGCACTTCCTCATCTTACTTCCGAATGTTCTGGCCTTCACAAAAATAGCGCCTGGTTGCTAGGTAACACTCAACCCGTCCCTATCCAGCTGTGTTTAGCTACTCGTATGTTTTCACTCTAAAGTAGGCAGGTTTTGTTCTCCTGCAGCAGCCAGGGCTGAGGGTCGCTCTTCTCTAAGACGCTTTGGTTTCTGCTCAGCTAGCAAACGCTCTGGCTTTGCTTTGTTTATTTGCAGCACTCTCTCTAGTTCTTATTGTGGACAGAAAGTGGGCTCAATGAAGCAGCTCTGGCCAACTTGGTTAGCTTGACAACTTACTTTGCATCAAATTGTGTTAACTATAAAACAATTTCAAATGTTTCAAAGAAAAACATGTACACATTAAGTGATTCAGAGCATGAAACTAATTCACATTAGACAAAAATATCACAGCAAAAACACAAATTCAGAAACAGGTTTAAGTCAATAATTTCTTAATACTAAAATTACTAGTTCCAGACTTTTTCACTTGTAACATGGGGAAAATGTCTGTAAAAGTGCCAGTGGTACTAGTGTTTTTTTATTACTAACATTAAAGGTTTATTGACTTAAAGCAAGCTCCTATGTCTTGGTGAAAAGTTACTCATAGATTAGCGTTATCTAAGGTATTTGCTCTAGAAACTAGACCAAAAATACTTAGTAAAATTTTGTGGTTTTTGCAGCAAGCAGCGTAAAAAACAGGAAAAAAGCAGTTTTCAAACATTTCTTACCTTTTAGATTTCCTGATCTTCCACCAAATTGGCACTGAGATCAGACCAGAGCTAAAGCTTGGCGTGTTAGAAATCCAATGAACTGGTGACCAGTAGTTGTTTGGACTGGTATTGTGGAGCAGGCTTCATGGGCCAACCTGGTTTTGATGGCGGGGGTTTCCTATGAAAATGAACACTAACATTTGACAAAAGTTTGACAAAAAAATCAGAAACAGAAGAAATCTGTCAGAGGGCAAACGCCTCTTCACAGCCCTGGATAGCTCACAAAGCTGAGTTGAGTTCTGAGCAGGCCCAGACTGAAACAGGTGCAGTGGTTGTGGTTCAGGTCAAGGTGAGCCCCACGCACGTGAGGGAGAAAAGGGTAAGTGTAGGTTTTTGAGCTCCAGTTTCAAGCAGAAACCAAGAACCTCTCCACCACCAAAGACATCTGTGGTTTTCTAGTAAGCCTGCCCCAGTTCCCTTTTGAAGCAGCCTGGAGGATTTGACTACATCTCTGTTTTACCTGTTTTAAATTGTAAGAAGCGTGCTGGATTTCAGATTTGTGAAACAACTTTAAAGTTTGTTAAAAATTTGGGGGGGGTTTCATACTCTCAACCAAGACAACTTGTCACCCCAAAAAATATAAATAAATAAAAATAATAATTTAAAATACGTCAGTATTTGCATTTTCTCTTTGCTTGCTTGTTTTTCTCAGGCCTACCTCAGTATCTTGTACCTGAAGCCACGGACGCAGGTCATTCTACGAGGGAAGAAAGTCCTGGCCAAGTTGGTGTCCAAGAGTCTGACTCACATCGAACATGACGTCTACAAGCCTCAGTTTAGCGTATCCTTGTGTTATCTGCATATATATTCTCAAACTAAGCAGAAGTCGGAAGCTCTTGGCTTCACATGTTGAATCACGTCATTTATATTTATTAACAGGGAATCATGGATTACAAAATGAACTGCTACAGCTGAAAAGGGAACATTTTCATTTTAAAAAAAGGCTTAGATTAAAAACATTATTGTTATTATTGAAATTGATGGAAGTCACATTTGTTGCCTTAATAATGGGATATTTTCCTTCAGTAATGATTTTACTGAATGTTCTCTATTCAATACGAAGGGACTGAAAAGTGTTAGAAAGTTAATAATCCAGACTGATCAATTTTAATGAAGCACTGAGTTTGGGTTAGCTGCTTTCAAACAGTGAATGCACAGAAGATAAAAATACTTTAAATAATGGAAAGAGCCATTAAAAAATCTCCCTCAAGTTATATTATCAAAAATGCCAGTCATTATTTGGCTTCTGCGTTGCCTTACATCTACTTAGTGAGCAAAGATATGTGAGTTTAATCATGTTTTTGTTTTTTATTTTAAAAAATGTGAAGCGTGCCCATGTGTAGCGCCGTTTCTCCCTGACTGCTGCTCATCAGAAAGAGAAAGTGAAGGTGACTTTCGGCGTGAACCCTAAGAAGAAGGAGCACTATGGCATCATGATGTACCACAGGAACCGACTCATTAAGGCCTATGAGAAAGTGGGCTGCCAGCTAAAGGTGACAAAAATGATAATACTTTATATACTTGACATGTTATGAATGGATGGATGGATGTTATGTTGTGCTAAGTATTAATCTCCCTCATTGTTATTGTTTGTCTTTTTTGCAGGCCTCGGGTCAAAGGGTAGGCATCGGGGTGATCGGCATCATTGAGTGTAATTTTCTCAAACCTGCTCACAACAAGCAGGACTTTGAGTACACTAAAGAGTACAGGTACCTCACGACAAAGCTTAGCCTCCCTTACCTGCTCTTTAGCAAATTAGGGGAAAAAATGTTAAAGACTTTGTTTTCTTTCTGCTGTCAAGACTCACCCTTGGCGCTCTGGGTCTTAAACTTAATGACTACTGGAGGGAGGTCACAGAGAAGAGGGCCAGGGAGCGAGAGTTTCAGGCTCTAGATAAAGAAGACAGCGAAGACCAAGAGGAGGCGGACGTGTGAGTTTTTGGTTTACCTCTTCTGTGTAGCAGATGGAAATATGTCTGATCTCATTTTTATCACGTCAGTGCTGACAACCCCTGTGGGCTCTGTACTCATCAACGTTCAAGGCTCTCTTCTCACTCCATTATTATTTTTATCTTATTGCCTCCTCAAGCAGACATTATTCAGACTTTTGATTAATTTTCTTCCCATTTTTCATTGAGTTGCATTTGTCGTTTAAGCCGCAGCATTTAAAAAAGTTACAGAATTGGCTTGACTGGACCGGCTGATTGTTACCTTTTGGCTTTTCTGTCAAAATGAGACAGAAAACTAGTGCAAGCTTGTCAACCAGGAAGCTGCAGTTCACCCAAAATTGTGCTGCCAGAGTCCTGACTAAGAGGAAACTGGATCATGTTACTCCAGACTAACTGCCATTTTCAATAAAGGATAAATGCTGCTATTGGTCTAAAAAGCACTGAAAGGTCTTGGGCAAAGATCGGCAAGTTGCTTGTCAAGCGTGAACCATTTTGACCCTTCTGGTCTTTAAAGACCTGCTTACTCATGGTTTCCAGGGCAATGAGGCATTTAGCTTTAATGCTCCTCCGTTCTGGAGAAAACTCTCTGAAAACCTGAGAAGTGCAGAAATGGTTGCTTCCTTTAAATCAGTGTTTTTAGACATTTTTGTGCTTCAATCAAAGAATCTGAGAATTAACTGTTTGCCTGATCAGTGACATATCTTGCCAGTTTGACAACAAACTACGTGACGTAAGTCAACGCTTTTCAATGTTTGACATACAGAGATCTTTTTTAAGCTAAGTTATTTTTAATGTTTTTCCTCTGACCCACTCCAAAGCTCTACGCATTGGCTTGTGCAGGAGTGATGCTATGCAAATTAACTTCCTTTGCCTTATTTACTAAACTAGACAAAGCCTCTCATTCACAACTCCTACAGATTTCTGATTCCATGTTAATGAGTTGAAACAAGAGAGAACATGTTTTATATTCATCACACTGTCTTCCTTCTGAGTTCAGAATTTCCTCTAAAATATTAATCATCATAAATGAAGCACGAAACGGTAAATAAGCAAATGAAAAATGTTGTTTTTCAACCTATATCCCCAATTTCCCAAATGGAGATTGGGGTATATAGTTCATGGAAAACTTTAAATGACCTTAAATAAGTGGTGATTCTTGAAAGTGTCTCCATCTATCCATCCATTGGCTGAATCCATCCTGGTCAGTTTTGTCCCAAGACCTTCAAGTATCTCCTTGAAAACGAAGGATGAAAGATCCGGTTTAAGACTATAATATACACTGGAAAAAGACTTTGTGGCTGTTCAACCATAATACTGAGCTGTAATATTTATAATCATAGTAATCTTATAAAATCTTCTGCTAACCACCAGCTTTGCTTGTCTTTGCAGGGGTCCTGTGTGGCTACAGTGCGAGGAGTGTCTGAAATGGCGAAGTGTCCCACCGTGTCATTACAAGGTCATGCCAGAAAACTGGAGCTGCAGCCAGAATCCCAATCCACGTTACAGGTGGAGCATTTTTACATGTCTTCCAGCAGGAATATTCACTTTTATTAGACTTTTTTTGTTTTCTTTTTACCCACTTAACATAAAAAAGTGAATGCAACTTCTGCTGCTTTTCATGTGATGTTTTAGCTGCCAGTGTTTGTTTGTTTTTTTGTTTGTTTTTTTTGGTGACATTCAGCCAACCTGTATTTTAGCAGTGACTGATGTTGTGTTGGGCCTCATGGTTTTGCAGAAGCTGCTCATCGCCAGAGGAAGCTGAGGAGAGCGGGGAACAGTTAACACCCAGCTACCAGAAAAGCCACAAGAAACTGTAAATTCCTTTTTCACAAGACCCTCTCACACACTTGTCTTCCTGTGCGCCCGCGTGCATGTGTCTGCCACCTTGTGGTTTCCATTTTTCGGTTTCTGGCCCTTAAAAGTGAAGGCTGGGCTCTCCATGTGACAGAACATGTATCTAATAATCAGAAAAGCATATTTTTTTTTTTTCCCACTGTCAGATTTGACTGAAGTGTGACTCAGTGAGTTTTCCATACACAATACGCAAGTGGTGGAGTGAATATGTCTGTGCTACCCTTTCCACAGAATTACACAAACCAGTTTTAGTAGCTCTAAAAGGCAAACATTTTTACGTTTTTCGCTGCCAAAGGTTGTCAGAGAGCCACAATGTTACATTATGAAGAAAATAATCTAGTGTTGATGCGTAACACAGTGTTCAACCAGCAAAAACTCATCCTGACATCCACTGAGCTCACCTGTGTTTGCTGCATAAACAGAGTTTGTAGCTCTAATTCTCTTGGATATATTACTGCTTAAAAAGCATGTTTGGTCCCGACAACAGATCATATTCCACTTATAGCAACAGAAGGGGATAACCTTAAACATGACGTCATAGAGGACACGCGGTCATCCTCCATATACGGTAGTAACTTCCTGTTTTAGTGGGAATGCTGCAAAAAAGTATATTTTGTCCACAACAGTGGGTTTTAAAATGACTAATCTGCTTTAAATGAAATGCAGACTGTGATTTATTCATTCTTTCCGCGTGTTTGGGCCTTTCCTTCCAAAAGTGTTTCAGTTTCAGCATACATGCATAAGAAGCATAGGTTACGAAGTGTGGATTGGAAATGCGCTTTGCCGCTGTAACACACTGTAGCGGTTTTGTGGCCTGATACTTTTCAGCCTCAGCATTTAGCTTGAGGAAGTGAGATGACCAGAACTGACCATATTTGGAGGTGCGTGGGGCTCAGGAGGTCACGGAGTGGTGTGAGAAACCCGATAAGATAACAGGACAGACTCAGCATGCTCAGACTGTGTTTCAGCCTGTTTCCTGAGGTCAGATTCCAGAGGTAGATCCCTTGTTTCCTTCTTGAAAATTAGTTTCGTCCGTGGAGTCGAAACTCCACATCAAAATGTTTACACATGCCTCACGGTTCTGCCAAAATTTATTCCATTTGGCTGAACTGACTAAAGGTAATTTAGCATTTCCTAGAAAGTGGCTTACGGCCGTGTTGAGCATGGCATACTTTTACCTTCATGACACATTTATCATACTCTAGCTTAGATCTCTTTTTGGTCATTTCTCTTAACAACAAGAGGGAAAAGGACGTTCTCAAATCTTGCATGTTTCATAAAATACAGGTTGAAAGCTCAAATATTTAAATCAGAATAATTTTTGCTGTAATATGTATGTACTGAAGGCATCTCAGAAAATGATGTTTTCCTTCAAATTACCTTTTACGTCTGAGTTTCCTCTGACTTCAGTTTTATACACTTTACTAACATTAGAAAATAACTAACTACTAGTTAGTCTTTTCCCTGTCTAACAAATTCACACAGAGAAGTATCGCTATGGGGCTTAGGGATGGTGCGTTCACTGTCCAAAAACAGATTGGATTTTTGAGTTTGTGTGCTGAAAATTACCCAACTTTGGCCATGTTTTAATAAATCTGCCTCTCTTCCTTTGCTTGAGATTAAGTCATGTATGCCACAGTATGAGAAGCACAGAAAAGCAATGCTAGAGCGTTGTTTACTGAATGTTTACGTTCTTGCACCCTGAAACCCCAGGCGGGATTAGGATCATTTAGAAAGCAAATAAAAAAATGATCATGCCTTATCCTGCCTTTGCTGACTTTGATCCAACTAAATATTTTACTTCAGAACAGAACAGAGCAGAATGATGTGGTTTGAAGTGCAAGTCATTTGAGATTTGTGTTATATTGAGGTATTTCTTATTTTTATCTAATCAGAAATAGCAAATCTGTAGACTTTTAGGACAAATCTATATCTCCGTTGGAGCAAGGCTCCGAGTTACACCCCTTTGTTTGATACCTTAGATACCAACAAAGGTGTTGTTTTACATAATGATTAACTATCACAGGCGTGGGAAAAAAAATAAAAAGAAGCACAAAGTCAAAAGTTAATTCTTCCATTACAAGGTGAAAGTTGCTAAGGTTCCTTAATGAGAACAGGAATGGATGCCTTGCAGCCATGTAAGTCGGAGGTACCAGGCAGGCTGTCTCTTGCCAGCTCGGTTTGCCTGCACGTCCTGATCTGCACTTTCTGCAGATGGAGCCTCCTGTCAGGACGGTGAGAAAATATGGCAGCAGTCTTTTACGCTCAGAGAAATCTCTGCATCATTTAGCACATTCACACAATTTGAGCTGCGTTTCACTTTTTAGATACAGAAAAAAATTGCAGCTTTTTTTTTTTTTTTGCCTTTAATTGGAGGGAATCAGCAGTGGTGTCACATGATTCTTACAATATCAGGGTTTTTATTAGAGCTGAGAAACTGCCGAGCAGTGTCTCAACATAACGACTGTAAAGTTGACCTGGTGTGAATTTCCCACCCACAGGATGAAAGATAGTGTTAAAAACAAGATTAAATTATTTTATATGCAAAACCCTTAAATCACCTACTATTTCCAAAATAATATTTTAACTATTAAGGTTAATAAGTAAAGGTTTCATTTATTATCTTGCTTTAACAACAAAGACTTGAACACCAGCTATTGTCCTAAATACTTAACCTTTCTACTATTCTGGATATTTCTGTCCTGTAAGCAAAGGGAAACATGTAGGAGCCTTACTTCAACGTGCGTAACTCCTATTATTTATTTAAGAAGCACTTTAAACCACAGCAGCAATTATCATGAAAAAAATGAATAATTTTATAACTGCAGCTATTTAAATCCTAAAGATGTAGTAAAAAATTTTACTGGCTTCGATTTACAAAGTATCTTAAATGGTGAACATGAACAGAAAGATTAAGGAAGATGCAAATGCTTAGAGAGTCAGAAGAAAGAGTGCAAATTTAATGCAAGTCATTATCAGGAAGTTTGTTGTTTTTGTTTTTTTTTTTTACTCTAGACTTCAGCTTCATTTGTTTGGAAATTACTGGGAACACTAAAAAAAGAAAACGTCTCTAAATCTGTCAAAGAGCAGAACGTGTTTTGACAGATTTAGTGTCAAGAAGTGGTTAGTGCAGCAGCAGCAGCAGGTTAATGGGGAGTTTCAGGACATTTTCTTATAAGCAAAGCTGGATAGAGTTCATCCATTAATGATCTGCTATGCGTCTGAACTACAAGACTGCAGAATGAGAGAAATAATTAGCCCACCGGTCTAAAGCCACAAACTCTCAGTAACTTGAGACTCAAAGTAAAACTAAAATGTGCCTTAAAATGAGAAAATATTAAAGTTAGATTTCTTTCCTCTCCAACTTAATGTTGCTAAGATTCTCTTCATAAAGCTAAATAAACAAGCAGAATGGCAATACAGCTTTCAACTTATTTCTGTTAAAACATCATGTTTGAATTACCGTAAAAATAAGTGAGAATCTGCCAGTCGTGTGTATCATTTCAAGCTTACCTGCATGCGATGCGATTCTTAGTCAGTGGCATTATTTGGAGAGATTTCTGACTTACCGAAAGCAATTCCTGTTCTATTCATGCTGAAGTTCAAACATTCTTCTGCGTTCACTCACCGCGCTCTGACTCACTCTTCATGTTTGTTTGGACAGGTTTGTTTCTCTTCATTAATAAATCATTACCTGCATTATGTGAGCAACAAAAGGCGTTAAGTAAATCATCATAAAGACGAGATGAGAAGCACTTTGTTTACAGAAATCTGACATTAAAAGGTGATCATATTTTGCCATTACTTTCTTTGAACAAAAATGTCTATTTAGGTTTCTAATAGGATAAATATTAGACTTCAATTTAATTTTCAGGTTAATTTGCTGCTCCTCATAACTATTTGCATGCTGGAACAAATCTTAGAAGACCAAAACAGAGGTTAAGTAGTCTTGACTACAACACTACTAAGGACAAGGGACGGATCTAAATTCCCAACCTATGGCAATTCTGTGTTGTAAGCAAACTAAACTTGATAAGAAAAAGCTTATTTCAGACTCTTGGGAAAATTGACTTGTGAGCATCTCTGTTTGCATCTAACCATGATGTATAAACTCCCAGTGTCTCACTGTGCTTTTGTTTCCTTCCAGAGAGCACTCCAAAAGCAGAAAACGAGAAAAATCACAAGAGGTACGTGATATTTTTAGCAACAGTTTTTACCAAACTGCATTGGTAAGGTTTTATGAGCGCACCTGGTTGTGTTGCAGGCGTGGCACTCGGAGGAACAAGAGGCGAAGGATGAAAGTATTTCATCAGAGCAGCCCTACTCCCCGTCCAAACACAGACCTGAACACAGTACGCATGAACAGAGACTGGAACAGGACGAGGCGGATTTGCATAAAGACACTCACACAAATGATACAAAGTCGGAAACACACTCCCAAGAGAAGGCTTCTGGAAGAGATCCGGTCATTAAACAGAAGATTGAACATAGAGAAGAGGAAAATGATCAGAGGCTTGAAGACAAGGAGGACGAGAAAAAGAAGGAGACAGCGGAGAAGGAAGAGGAGCACACAGACACTTTCAGGTGGGAAATCTGAATCACCACAAGGGGGTGCTGTTGTTCATGAAAAACATGTTAAGTTGTGTAATTAAAAGTAAGTTTATGAACAGTGCTCAGGTTGAGTTTGAAGAAAAGATCAAATGTGTGTACACATTTACAAACACAGCAACAGTAACTGAATTTTCTTTATGTTCTTTAGTCGCAAAAGAAAGTCTGGACCTATTTTTACCTACATGTCGAAAAAGCGCTGGAGGCCGGAGCAGTCGGGAAAACCCACGGAGGATTTTCCTACTAGGAAACAAACGAACGCATTCAAAAAGGACAACAGCAGCCAAGTGGAGAAGTCAAACGCTTTGCAGCAAACCCCGTCCAACACCTGGACCTACTCGCCGCTGGCCACCCAGACTGTGATGGTGTCCCCACTGAGGACGGAGCGGCCGCAGAGCAAGGCGCTGCCTCCAGAGCTGGGCGAGCGGGAAGCTAAAGTGCAGAAGCTGGCCGCGTTGGAGAAGGAAGCTGAGCGACTACGGAGCCTTCTCGGGCTGGAGGTCTCCAAAACAACGCAAGGCACCATGACGACAGCCAATGGCGTTGTTGAGAAAGAAGGGACGGGGAGACCGACAGCATCCATTACCAGCAAGGACGTCGGCTGCCAAACAGTCATGGCTGAGGTTTACAATTTTATCTATGTAGTCAGTTTGGTGTGCTCAAGTTATTCTTTGAACATGTAATTCCTTTGATTTACACTTTTGTTGTTTAGGAATGGCTGAGCAAACCCACTTAAGCAATGCAGTATCACTAGCATATCTAAAGGAAAGACATTTTCCTTGTGCTTATGCTGTAATTTGACTGCAGAAAATCTGTTTTTCAAATTTAGAGAAGAAGAAAAGTAGCGTCAATTAAAAAGCTAATTTGGAAAGTATAAAAACTGGAACCTGGAAGTCTCGTGCAGCAACCTGTAAATGCTCTGTGTCCAGCAGTGCTCCACCTCAGTGCCGGACGTGGCTGCAGCACTGGAGAGCAGACCGAGGAAGGAGAGGAGTGAAGGTCAGAGCAGAGTGAGAGTGAGTGACGGTGACTCCTGTGACGACAGCAGGTAAGTATTTAAGATATTCAGACAGCGCAATAACTCACTCACACACACACACACACGTTTGTGTTGCTATCTTTGTGGGGAATTTCCATTGACTTCCATTCATTTCTACAGCCTAAACCTTACCTTTACCCTTTTCCTAACCCTAACCATCACATACCTAACCCTAACTCTAACCAAAACTCAATTCATACCTTAGCCCTAAATCTGACCCCTGACCCAAAAACAGGGCTTCCCCTCGTGGGGACCAGGCCCCCGTCCCCACAAGGAGCAATTGGTCCCCACAATGTAGTATATGTCAGGAAAATCGTCCCCACAAGGTATTACAAATAAACGCACACACACACACGCACACACACACACACACACACACACACACACACACACACGCATTAGGCTCAAGATAGACATGGACAATTCTCCTTCTTCATGTTTGTGTTTTCTGGGATCTTATATTGTGTACCAAATTAGGTCGTTTTTAGAGCCATGGTAGCCATAACCCAGAAAACCTGCAGTTTTGTGTGTTTTCATTAATGGCGTCTAACAAACCAGAGACCTTAATTAGACTTCTAAGACCATTTAACAATAATGGATTTTATTTAGGCATTTCCAAATAACGGAGGCAGAATGCCACATTTTTTTTAAATGTTTATTATTTTCTTAGAAGAGACCTTTTTTTAGCTTCGCAATTTTGTGCTACTTTGTGTCAATCTATGACAGTTTGAAGTTTGAGTTTCTAACTAAATATTTTGGAAACCACTGTTAAAAAAAAAAAAAAAATACCTCTCACTTTTAAATTGAACAAATCCGTTTGTGCTTAAAACTGATTTTTAAATTGCTGGCAGTTCAACCTTTAATGACGATTTGTCCTTTCTCCCATCAGATCATCTCAGCAGAATCTGCGTGACATCCGTAATAACGTGGTGGTGCTCCTCACGGCCCTGCTGCCCCAGCTGGATCTGGCCGGTATCAGCTTAGAGACGGCAGACGTGGACAACATCCTGCAGCAGATCATAGAGGTTAACTCACTGAAACTATGAGTGCCAAGAAGTCCTGCACAAGATGGTTCTCCTGTGTGTCCTGCAAAGGAATACTCTAAACACCCAGGTTCTTCCTTCGTACCATTTGTTTTCTTACCTCATGGCATCAGCTCGTTTGAAGATTCCCGAATCCACCGAATGGGTTAGACAGTGTCTTGCATGTGAGTGAAAAACCACAGAGTTCAGAATCTAAACTACATGACGTATTTAGGGATTTGTTCCGATAGACGTTGCACGCTTCTCCAACTCCGTAACCATTCAACACGGGAGGGACAGAAGGCTGTGTTACTGCATAAGCTTATTAAAATGATGCTATTCCTTGTCAAAACTAAAAGTGGTCATACAGAGTTATACATTGTAGCATTTAAACACAGTCAGTATACGATGCGGATTACTAAAACTGCAACATGTTTCTTAGTAGACATTCATAGGGAACCTCTCTGATGGAAATATTTCTGTTGAAAGCAAGGACAAATTACATAAAATGCTCTCTTGTAAAAATCACTGCAGTTTAATGTCTGTTGTTCTTGACGGATTAAAGTCTACTTTCTTTTAGTTATTGACTTTTTGTGTACAATTGTATTACTTATTTAACTGCAACCTGTGGAAACGTTACTTTAAATATTGTGGAGTCTCTGTTCAGTGCCCATCTACTGTAAAAATGTTTTTCTTTTTTATCTAAAACTGCATGCCATATTTTAATGTTTGTGTTTGGCCTATTTGTTTTACATATACTTTTACCACCTGATACATGCATTTGTCATGGAGCTCTGTTATTGAGATGGAAGAATTTGTTTTTATGTGTCAAAAAGACAAAAGTTTTGTGTTTGAAGTAAATATTGAAACCATTTATTGTGCTCTGTCTCTATTTTTATTTTATTGTGTGTTATTTTGCAGCGCAGTGCCTGTTGAAAAAAATGGTTTGGGGAGGGCTGTAGTAGTGTAGTTTTGCCACAGGGTGGCAGCAAAGCTATGTAGTAAAATATTTTTCTCTCACGTCCTAATGAGGAAGCGCCGTAGATGAGAGCAGCTTCCACAAAAAAATCATTTTTTTTTTCTTTGGCTGTTATGCAAAATTCACAAATGCATAAAAACTAAAACTATGCCAAAAGAACCATGTTTTGTGGTTTATATGTGTATTGATCCGTCCAGTTTGATTAAGAATGAGTCACTTTAGTCGTCAAGTTAATAGTTTGATATAGTTTTAAAGCCAGGCAGAGATTCAAAACTGCTGTAAAGCTTTATTAAGCTATTGTTAGTTAACAATTAATTTTACATGACTTTTCTGCATCTTAAAACACAAATTAAAACATTACTTCTTTATGGATTGTGATTGCTACCCACTGCATGGCATCCATACTTCTCATCACTGTAATTGCGGATCCATCCAAGATGTCAGAAACAATGTTTCCACTGCATAAAATCCTCCTTTACACCATTAGGCCTTTGTTTTACATGAAACATAAAGGTTTCCCAAATAAACAGACATTTTAAAATAGTTCTAACCCAGTCTATGTACTGCACTTTTCACACTTCTACTGAAAATGTGTTTTTAGATTTATTTGGAGACGTCTTTAATGTCAAAGTTTGTTTTTAAAAAGTCTCAGGTTAATGTATGTGAGCCATGTTTTGAACGGTCAAAGATGCTCAAATGGAGTCCTGAAAGAGATTAACTTATTTTAATGTTGCTGCCTATTATGACGTCTCTTTTTCTGCCTAATTTCAATTATATTTATTTATAATTTTTAAAAAAACTCAGTTAACATTAACATTTTAATGTGAGCCCTTTTTTTCTGAGTGGATAAATAACTTCATAAATAGATAAATACACATTTATGTTTTATTTCATAAATAGCTTTTTAGTTGTTCATATCTAACTTCTTTTAAATTGTTAAACCTTTACAATGATGACCTAAAGCTATGACCCAGTGATTTTAAAGGACAGAGTGCAGCTACAAGTGAGTTTTATTACCATGGCGTCTCCAAGACAAACTCATCTTCCAGAAAAACTTGTGTGATGTCACGACTGCCCACGCGCGCCTCTCCGCCCCCACGTGCTCTCCCTTCACCGTCTTCTTGACCTTCCTCTTCTCCCTCCTCCCTTAAATATCGGAGCCCAGAGGAGGCGCAACAGAGCCTGGTTGGTGTTTCACACCGGGACACTGAAGTGGAGCTAACAGGTGCGCACACAGAAGGGATGAGGACACCGCTGCTGCTCCTGCTGCCGCTCTTCCTCTGCTGCTCCGCCAGGGAGGTCCAGCAGGGCGCTGTTAGGGAATACTTCATAGCAGTGGTGGAGATCGGGTGGGACTACATCCACCTGGACGATGGGGGCCGCGCATCCGAGCAAAGGTAAGCAGTTCAGACGCTGTTGCTTGATCTAGATGATCAGGGAAAAGTGTAGTGCAGTGCTTTGACCCTAAGTTTGTCTTATGGCTAACTATTCCTTAATTTTCTCCAGAGGAAACCTCAAAACCATTCCTCAAAAATACATCAAGGCCATTTACAGGGAGTACACAGATGCTGCATTCACTGTCCCCAGACCGAGACCAGCCTGGACAGGTGGGTGGTGCACACTTTCATTTACACTTACTTAATGAGGGCAGGAAACTTGTCAGTAACATAATGAATGAATGAATGAATGAATGAATGAATGAATGAATATAGCAAGTGGTGCTTCTTGAAAGCCTTGTGAATGAAAGAACATTACTAATTCTGTGGCGTCACACCAAACCAAAAGCTTACGCAAAATTTCAGGAATTTTATTAAATTGGCTGTGAAAATGGAAATGTAGTTTGAATTTTTTATTTTTTTTATTTATCTAATTATTTAAAAGTAAAAATTATATGTAAGCATCTTAACACAAAGCAGTTGATTTCAATATATATATATATATATATATATGAAATTTCCCAAAAGACAAATATTTTAAAACTCTGCCACTGACATTATTATGTACGCCTGATATTACTTGAAGGCTTGGAGCCAAAAATGAGGGAGGAAAACTCTTATCAAGAGACAAGAGAGCATAAATATGTTATTAATTATAAAGCAATAAATGCTGCAATCCATAAATATTTCTTATTTCTCCTGATACATTCAAACAATACATGATACTACTATAGTAATATAAGTAATAATAATAATATGAAGAAGATCGTCCCTCCTCCTTCATCCGCTGTCGCTGAATCTAGCATAAACATACTTTTTCACATTAACAAACATCATATCATGTTTGAAAATGTTACAATTGTAGCATGTGATGTTATGTGATGCCAGGTATTCAGGGCCCAGTGATTGTGGCCCAGGCTGGGGATAGAGTGGTGGTCCACTTCAAAAACCTGGCGTCTCGGCCCTACAGCATCAGCCCGGTGGGGATCACCTACTGGAAGCAGTCTGAAGGTAAGCATTAATCTTTTTTTTTTTGCTCCTGGAACGCAGCAACATGGTTTGCTCACATTAGTGAGCAGCATGCCCCTCTCCTTGGTCAAATAATGAGCAACAGATTGACTCAGATGCTTGACTCATGGTAAGGCTTAAAGATCTGTTGCAGTGCAGATGAAGAAATGGAAAACACAGACAGAAATAGCTGCAAACTGACCGCTTGCTGTTTCAGTGAGTTGCATTACCATGTGGGATTATTTAACAGTTTGAGTCACTACATAGTTTCCTTTTTAAACTTGACATGTAATGAATGAAGCAGTTTTTATAACATTATTATGAATAAACTGTGAAAAAATGCTTTCAATGAACAGGAACCCCTATAAAAAAAAAAATAAATAAAAAAAACCCCTCTTGATTCTCAAGAAGTGACAGAGAACAACGGTCACCATTATCTCATGTGTGCAGATCTTTTGCGGGTTGCGGGAGCCAAACTGCTCATCTCTCTGGCTCTTGTGAGAATCTAGTACCCACGTGTGGCGCTTCATAGTTAATCCCATTCGCAGACAGCACCGGATTAGACTCTAATGCTGCTGACCGTCCCAAACCATCACTTCCTGCAAGCAGCTCGGTTCCGATAACTGACTTTATAATCTGAAAAGCTGCTTTTGTCACGTTCGGGGTTTAGCCTATTCAGACATATTCTGCCTTTGCTGTTTTCATATTCTATCACATCACAACTGGAAAATGTGACACATTTTATTTGGATTTTATCTGAAAGACCAACACTAAAGAGTGGATCATGTTAAAGTTGTTGAATACAAAAAAGAACATGTTCAGCTGTTTTGGTGTCCATTTGTCTGATTAATGTTTTTGCTGTGAGTCACTGCTTCCCAAAGAACTTTAATTACTTTCTGACATTTCTTTCCTCAATTTTTTTTTCATATCTTGAGGCTTTTAGTGGGAGCAGCTTTTACTCTTTTGATCCACCTTGGTAGCTAAAACAACTCATGGGATATCCTCTCTTTCCAGGAGCTGGATATGATGACTCCACCACTGGTCAGGAGAAGGAGGATGATGCCGTCCAGCCCGGCGGATATTATGAGTATGTCTGGGACATCAGCTTCAGCGACGGCCCGACCATCAGTGACCCTGACTGCCTCACGTACTCGTACTCCTCCCAGGTGGACACGGTGCGAGACATGAACTCCGGACTCATCGGCGCCCTGCTCATCTGCAAATCAAGTCAGTGAGCTGCTGGAATGAGTCATAAAAATACATTCATTCACAGGAGCTGGTAGTTCAGGAAGAAGTCAAATGGTTTATTTCAGATTTAAAACCTGGATATTTCACCAAGTAAGTCACCTAACTTTAAAATCCTGCATCAGGTGCTTTCACAGAGGACGGCCAGAGGAGATTCCCAGCATTTGTCCTTCTGTTTGCCGTGTTCGATGAGACTAAAAGCTGGTATGGAGAGATGGAGGAGAGGATGAGCAGGGAGAAGTTCAGGAGAAGCGATGGCAGGAACGAATACCACACCATCAATGGATACATCAACGCCACTTTACCTGGTAAGCCGCCCAACACACCGCAGAAGACGTTGCTGCATACATGCATACTGAAATGTTAAGCATGCATGCATGCTTTGCTCAGTGCTTTGCTCAGTGATTACACTGAATCCGTCTCTGTCTATGTGCAGGTTTGACAATGTGTCAGGGTAATTACCCGGTGTCTTGGCATATGATCGGGTTGAGCACTACTCCAGAAATCCACTCCATTCGCTTCCAGGATCACACAGTGCAGGTAAACAAAGACTTCAGATAAGAGGCAGTCACAGCAGACCGGTCAGGGACGTCGGCCAGATAAGATGCCTGCAGGGCGCTCAGGAAATGCCTCAGGTCTGCAGTGTTGGAGGCCTAGCAGATCTCCTTCTGGCATTTCTGTCGAGAACTGCGTGGTATTGCCAAAGTCAGTAGACAAGGTTGACCTTTATCTGTGAGATTGTGTTTCTTCATCCAAGAGCATAACAGCATCTTTGTTGGCTGCACATATAAACGGGAGAACTCTGAAAACAACTCTATGCTCTATGCTTGCTTATTGATGTTGTGTGCCCTTTTTTTTTACGCATCTGTAGAGATTTTGCAAGTTTAAATATGATGTACGGATTTCCAAACAGATATTGATTAATTGCATCTATAAACAGAAATTATGCTGCATGATAAACTCCTCCTTAGCTTTCGTTCAAAAGAACTCAGCCTGCTGGGGCAACTTAATGTCATCCCAGGTCATGTTTGAACTACTGACCTGGAATTGGCTGGTGAAGTCCTGGAACAGGCTGGACCTGCTATGGACAGCTCCCTGGACAATATACAATTACATTTATAGTTCCTTGGAAAAACCTAAGCTTTTTCACATATTATGAAAACTTAATGTGAAATGGAAGGAAGAAATGTAACTTTTTCTCCAATAGAAAAAAGTTATTTGAGTTTTATGAAAATGTTGCACCAAATTTTATTCTGAGGCATCAGTTCAAAGCAATACATACTCAATACGCCAATTTTTATTGTAAATAAATATGGTAAAAAAAACTACCTATCTATTTTCTTCCACTTCCACTAAGTAAATCTGGCCAGCAAGAACAGGCAATTGATTCAGACTGACATTTTTCTATCTCTTATATCTCATTTTCACATACAAAAAAAATATTTTTAAGGTTAAAAAAGGGTTAGTACAACACAAATTATCCTTTATTCATTAGCCAGGATTTTGCTTTTAAATTTGTAGAAATCAAAACTACAAACATCCGGCAATTTTTTACATAAATCCGGCTTGGGCTCCAGAACTTTTGAGGTTCACAGGTGATTTCAAGCTTAAACACATTTGGCTAAAAGGTTGTCTAGAAAGTAGTTTTTTATCCTTTTGTCTAAAGTTTTTATCCAAACAGTTAGTTGAGTCTAATATCTAAATGAAATCTATGTACTATAAATTGTTTATTTCCAGGTACTGACCCATCGTAAAGTCACAGTGGAAGTGACTCCAATGACATTCATCACTGCAGAAATGAGACCGGCAACCACGGGCCAGTTCCTCATCAGCTGTCAGATCCACGCTCATCGATATGGTAAAAAAAAAAAAAAAAAATCAGTTTAACTTATTAGAATATAACAACAACTCCTTAAGTTTGGAATAACCAACATTAACTGTTTCATAGATGGCATGAATGCATTGTTTACGGTGGAGAAATGCCCGGAACCCGTCACCAAGGAAGTGCGCAAAGTTAAGGAACATGATATCATCTATGACGAAAGCTCAGAATATGTGTTCAACATAGAAGAAATACCAAAGTCACAAGTCCAACCCAGATCCGGCGGAGGACCGAGTCGCCCGTTCATCCACTATATTGCTGCTGAGGAAGTCACCTGGAACTACGCTCCTCATCTGAAACCCACAGACAGGTGAGGAAATGTGGAAGGAAAAAGGGAAAAGCATAAATATTTTGTTGCTAAGCAAATTGTTTCCCTTCTTTTTCCTCTTACCAGTGAATTACAGTCCAGATATTTGCCTGCTTCTCCCCATCACCTTGGCTACACATATAAGAAGGTTGTGTATGTTGAGTACGCAGATCCATCCTTCACTGTGAGGAAGAATCCCTCTCGGACCCTGCTGGGTCCCCTACTGAAAGGAAGAGTCAACGATGAAATCCATGTGAGTTGTTTGAAAGTCTGATAAGTGCATGCTAACAATCTGCTCTATTTGGG
This sequence comes from Poecilia latipinna, assembly GCF_001443285.1. Lineage (NCBI taxonomy): Eukaryota > Metazoa > Chordata > Actinopteri > Cyprinodontiformes > Poeciliidae > Poecilia > Poecilia latipinna. The sequence continues at coordinate 578,039 of NW_015112616.1, read as the reverse complement.
ATTTTTCTTTTTTTCTTTTTTATTTATCCACCTTTTGTTGATTTTTTCCAGATTTATTTTAGAAACTTAGCCAGTCGCCCTTTCAATATCTACTCTAATGGCCTTACCAAGATTGTTCCAGGACCGGGATACGCTGATGGTAAGCCTACGCCCTGAAGAAATCTGCATTCACTGTGTTTGTGGAGAATAAAAGAGATGTCCTCAGGCTCTGGATGCCCGCATGATGCTGATGCAAGTTTGTGTTAGCAGCAACGCAACAGGGAAAAGGAGGAAGTGTGATTTTGCTGCAAGCACAGAAACCACCAGAGTGGCACTTTCCCACAGGGGTACATCGAGGGTGAAATTAGAAAAGAATAGAATAGAATAGAATAGAATAGAATAGAATAGAATAGAATAGAATAGAATAGAATAGAATAGAAGCAGCCTTTATTGTGCACAATTCAGGTGCAACAGAAGCAAGAGATATAAATGTTTGCACCAAAAGTTAAAGTGTTAAAGCAAACAATACCTAAAAAACAAGATTAACAACAATAATAACAATAATATGCATTGCATGTACATTGAACATTAAAAAAGATAGACTAGTTACAACACAGTACTTCAATGGAGACAATCAGATGTGCAATAAGAGCGGAAATATCATTTTAAAAATGTTATTTATCTGTGTTTGCTAAAAGATTCATGTTCTCTGAAGTTTATCAATGTTGTCAATGTTGTCATCCACGCACGGGATGGGATTTATTTTGATTTTATACCATAAACCAATAAGCTCTAAATTAAATCTGTCCCCAAATTTCAGTAAAATAATTTTAACTGCTAATTCCTGTTAAAATAATATCTCTTTAAGCTCCCTGTCTTTTCATTTGTAACTTGTTTTTGCTTTCATGATATTGCATTTAACAAATCATATGACCATGTCCATATTCATTAATGGTAAGTAGATATCTGTTTATTTTAGTAGTCAATCGTAGTTACTGGCAGATGATTCTATTCTGTAAATTTGTATATTATTCACCTGTTTCTGCTAATCCATGACTGTCTGGTTTATATATGCATAAATATTTACTCATAAAATAAACAGGTGAACGCCAATCAAAAAGCTTAACTCTGAATAAAGTTTTGATCATTTAAAATATCTAAGAAAGGATATCACTACATATTATTTACTTCCAAAGGCAGTTTTTTATGACAAAATTTATATTAAAATAAAGGGCTCTTGAATTCAAAAGCAAAAAAATAAAATAAAATCTTTCAAATTTTTATTTAAAATATATTTTTTCAGTAACTACGTATTATTCTACTTCCGCTTCACCTATGCATTCGTCTTTCATGTAAAATCCTGAACAGTTCAGTAAAATTAGCAAGAACCTCACAAATCTCTGAAGATCTTCTCATTAGCATCAGCTTTTCTTCAGCCTGCTCAAATCTCTCTCAACAGCTGCCGGGTATGACCTGCGTACATTGGGAGTTCCACCCAACGGGACGTTGGGCTACACTTGGAAGCTAACTTCAGATGACGGACCCTTGGATGGAGACCCCCAGTGCCTGACTCAGCTGTATCAAAGCACCATCTCCCCAGAGCAGGACCTGGCCTCTGGGTTGGTCGGGACCCTACTCATCTGCAAGCACGACACTAATGACAACAGTGGAAGTCTGGTGAGATGAAAAACGCGTCAGACACGTACTGTCCTTACTGTCTACTATTGGCTGTAACGCTTTTTTTGTTTCTTCATTCCTTGCAGATGGACCCCGACCAGGAGCTAAGTCTCATATTTGCTGTGTTTGACGAGAACAGAAGTTGGTACTTTAAGGAAAACATGAAGAGGTCAACTCAAAGCTCCTACAACACCACAGACCCTGATTTCTATGACTCCAATGTCATCTACAGTGAGTTCCACATGTTTGCATTTGTTTTTTATTTGATCTGTTTCCACCATTGTTAGTGAAAACAAAGTCGTGTACTTTGAATGTGCCTCCCCCCCTCAGGTGTAAACGGCACCATGTTTAGCGGGCGTCAGTTTGTCATGTGTCAGAGGGACGTCCCCTTCTGGCACGTGGCCAACGTGGGAACCCAGAGCGAATTCCTCTCCGTCTATTTCACCGGAAACCTGTTTCAGTACCAAGGCCTCTACCAGTCTGTTCTCACCCTCTTCCCCATGACGGCTGTAACTGTTCCCATGGTGACAGAAGTGATCGGTGAGGGAAAAGCTCACATTTACACCCAGTTCCTAACATGAACATGTTCGCTCATTGGTTTACGGTTCAAAGCTGAACGTCTGGATTGATTTTATCATCTTAATAAGTGGGTGGACAGAGATTCTAGTTTAATTGGTGATAATTGGTGATCTGAAGTGCTGGGAGTTGCCGTTCGGTGATTCTGGATGCATTTCTTACTGAAAATAGCTTGGACCTATGATTTCACAAAGAGTGGCCTGCGTCCTGCTTCAATTTTCACTTTCATTCTTTAAACAGAAAGCTTCATCTCCATAAAGTCCAGATTTGTGAGGTGCACAAATAATTTCTGTCCAATTGACAGATCCTCACACCTGAGCTGTGGATCTCTGCAGCTCCTCCAGAGTCCTTAATAAACCTCTTCATTTTGCTATCAATGAAAACCATCTATTCTTTCCTTTCACTTCACAGTCATGAGCTCATGGGTGTTTTACGTAAAATCCTAGTAAAGTACATCAAATTATTGGTTGGAATGTGAAAAAATGTAAAAAAATGTAAAAAAAAAAAAAGTTTAAGGTCTGAACACTGCTGCATAGCACTACATCCTGACTTTGTCTTCCAGGTGAGTGGGAGATAAGTGCCTTTGACAGCAAGCTTAGAAGTCGGGGAATGACCATCCGCTACACTGTCCGCGTCTGCAGAGACTTTTCTCTGGTCGACCGCAATGACTATGAAGATATCTCTGAATTTATTGACAACGCATTTTGGCAACCGAGGGGCATTAAACCTCAGAATGGCACAATGTTGGTTCGGGTGTGCAAAAAACCTGTCGCCAACAACACTACTGGTCAAAATGCAACTTTGGGCGAAGATGAACATGGCCTGTGTCAGCTGAAGAGAGTGCAGGTGGCGTCAGTGAAAAGGGAACAAGTTCCCTCAGATGCGAGGATCCCAGAAGATGTCCTGGAAGAATTAGAGAGAGATGGTGGCTGGACAACTCCTGAAAATCTGACTAATGCAGAAGAAAACAGAGGTGGGAGACAGAAACGAGAGGCAGGCGGGAACTGGACAGAGAACAATGACATCACACCAAATGGTGACGCATCAGAAAGTCAACAGGTCCGCTCTGAAAACTTAATTTCTCCAGTGGAGGAGATGGGTGAAAACTACATCTATTCTGAATCTGAGGGTCTTTTAGACGATATGTTGGACCTTGAATACAACTTCACTGATGGCAACACAACAGAGGTCAATCTGTCCTTTGAGTATGATGACTACAACAATGAGGTACACGTTTAGTTTTTGTCTTATTCAGGACATTCCAAACTTTCTGCTTTACTACTATAAATAAATGTTTAACTGTTTCAACAGGTGAACGGTTCATCAGAAGTATTTGGCACGGGTTTAATTGGTCCGCGCTCTGGAGAAACCAAACCCCGTAATTACTACATCGCCGCAGATGAAATCACATGGGATTATGGCATCAAAACACCACATCAAGTCATTAAACCCAGGTGGGAATAAAAATCTGACCAAACTTGGGCTATTTTTGGAAAGTAGTGTATGAGTGTCTGGAATTGTTAATCTAGTAGAGACATAACTTTGCGGACTTGTAAATGAAGTTTCTGTGAAAGGTGGTTCTACAAGAGAGCAGACACAGTGATTCTTCTAACTCGCTCTTAATAATTGATTTTCCTCAAATCAGAGAGATGCGTCGGGGGATGAGGAAGTTCCTTCCTAGTTATACGAAGGTGGTGTATCGCGCTTATGTGGATAAAGACTTCAAGCAGCTCATCAACAGAACAGAGCTTGAGGAACACTTGGGAATCATGGGACCTGTCATCAGAACTGAAGTTAACGATCTCCTCACAGTGAGTTTCTTCCTCTGTAAGGAAAGAAGCACAAGAAAAGTTTTTCCTCTTCCTTCCTGCTTTCTTCTGATCTGTCATAGAAAATAGATACATTTTGTTAATGACAAGAATATAAATACATCTGATTATGAAGTCAAATCTAATGTTTCTCATCTATGCCGTGTCCTAACTCAGGTGACCTTTAAGAACAACGCCAAGAGACCCTACTCCCTTCATCTTCATGGAGTGTATGACCGCAGCCAGCATCTTAGCCCTGCAGAGAGCAGTGCATCCTCTGATATTCCTGGAGAACCTGTTCCTCCAGGACAGACCCGGACGTACAACTGGAAAATTAGCAAGTATCAAGGTCCCTCTGATCCTGAGTTTAACTGCAAGACTGGAGCTTACTACTCCACTGTGGACAAGGTCTGCTGCTCTGTTACTTACACATTCAAAAACTGATTCATGTAGCAAACATCCTCACTCAATTTCTTTGTCTCATACAGGAGAGGGACCTTCACTCTGGTCTGGTTGGTCCACTTGTGATCTGTAAGTCTGGAACATTGCAGACTAACAGATGGCAGAATAACCTCAAAATGCATCCAGACATCCAGGATTTCTCCCTGCTTTTCCATACCTTTGATGAAACTAAAAGCTGGTACCATGAGGAGAACCTGCTGAAGCACTGCTCTCCCCCCTGTCAGGCCAACACACAGGATCCATGGTACCACACCAGCAATAAGTTTGCAGGTGACTCATTGTGTTTCTTGTAAAGCTTGCTTTTTCTGCTCTGCAATGCGTCCACTAACGAAGGCAATGAATATTTTTCCTTAGCCATAAATGGCTATGTGGCCGAGACTCTTCCTGGTTTGGTTGTGGCCCAGCATCAGCCGGTGAGGTGGCACCTTCTTAATGTTGGAGGCGACAAAGAGTACCATGCAGTTCACTTCCATGGTTTGCCTTTCACTGTCCATGGTAAACAAGAACATCGTATGGGTGTCTTCAACCTGTTTCCAGGTAAAAACACACACTCAAACACACATTTGTATCCATACTTTCCCTAGAAGGGGGCCAAACTTTATTGATGTCTTTTTATGATCAATAGTGATAGTCTGGAGTTCTGTTGCATGTGTGGGTTCTCTCTAGGGACTCCAACATCCTCCCATCCTGACAGCAAGGTTAACTGGTCTCTCTAAATTGTCCTTTGGTTATTTGGACTTTTTGCCTCTGATGGACAGGCGTCCTGTCCAGACTGTACCCAACCACATGCCCAATGACTTCTGGATATAGGCACCAACCAACCTTGTGGTGCACCTGTACTGCACTTACTGCGGTTGTTTTGATGTTGCAGACTCTTGCTGCCGTCCAAACCACCCAAACTGTTGTAAACAATTTTGGCAAGCACTGAATGCCAACTTATGAATAAACAGTGGCATAAAATCAACCAAAGTCTAAAGAAAAAAACATTAAAACATCTGATCTGTAAAAACTAATAATCAAGATTAATTAATTATTTAGAAATAAATACATTTCTATGTAACATGAACTTTCTCTGTCTCACTCATTGCTCTGTTCTCATTCCTGAAGGTGTTTTTGGGACGGTGGAGATGAAACCCCCGACGGTTGGGACATGGTTAGTGGAGTGCACCATCGGCGAATACCAGCTGGCTGGGATGAGAGCCAAACTCTTGGTCTATGATCCAAGTAGGTGCACACGCGTCCTACTGACAGAAGTACTGATTGAATTGGACGCTTTTGAATCAAACTGTGTTACTGGGTTTAGACTCAGATGGGCATTAAGATTTCTGGGATGTGCGTATCTATAAGAAAAACTCCCCAAACTCAATGAGACACAAACTTCAGCATTTTTTGATTGTTCTGGTGATTTGTCATCAGTTTTTTTGAATCCTTGATATTTTTATGCTGACATCTATTGTTCTGTTTGTACCATAGTTGCCAGAATTGCTCGAACTAGAATAAAGAAATCCCTGTTGCTTGAGGTCCTGTCTTTTTCATTAGGTTTAGATAAAATAAAAATGTTCTGGGAAACTTCTATCAGTTGTAAACCATTCCTGATAAATGCCTGATAAGTAAGACATTCATCAGGAATAAATGCCTGATTTCCTATATATCACAGTGTGTAATATTTTAATTGATAGGCCATATTTTCCGGACAGTTAGTTCAGGAAATGGTAATAAATGTTTTACGCTTATTACTAACTTAAAAAATCATTTTTATTTATTAGAAATAAAAAGAATGGAACAATAAGTTAAATACATGAATCAGAGTGTTTCAGTACAATGTTTGAATCATGGCCTTCGTCAATGCCCACTCTAATTTCAGAGCTGGGTTATCCCAGAATCCCCTCATTGCTCAGGGTAATATCAGAAGTTTCATCAGTTACAGAAAAAGTCAAAACGCTGAAACGCATTTCACAACTGAAATTTAAATACTGCATGCTGTTGTTTGCTTTAAACGTGTTTACTGCATATTTTAGGAACACATTATACTGAACTTTTCTTTCGATGTTGTGACATGCAGGATGTGTTTTACCTCTGGGAATGAAATCAGGGCGGATCGAAGACTCCCAGATTACAGCATCAGATCACAGCGGTAAGGCCAGCTAGGTTTTTCTTTTATTTGCAACAGGCTTTCTAATGTGGAAGTACCAAAAGAATTAGCACAATATTCAGTCAATTTAAAGAAAATACCTCCACTTCATGAAATACAAACATCAGGAAGTACGATGGGGTTATGGTCTTTACGTTGGTTTATGTTTCTGTTTCCAGGTAGCTGGGAGCCAAGGCTGGCAAGACTCGATATGACTGGTTTTTACAACGCCTGGATGGGAAAGGGCAACAAGTCATGGTTGCAGGTAAGACGTTCTGAGCATTTACACGTGACACACGAAGCTAAAGTTTAGGTATTGTTGTGAAACATTCAGTGTAAAATCATTTGTGGTTTCAGGTTGATCTTCTGAGGCCCACCCTACTGCATGGCATCCAGACACAGGGGGTGAGGTCGAAGCTGAGGGACCACTACACCGCCACCTTCAAAGTGTCCTACAGCCTCGACCAAGAGACTTGGACCACTTACAGGGGAAACAGCTCCATTAACACCAGGGTATGTCTACAGTTCCTTAGACATCAGAGCAAAGGCTAAACAGCTATGTAATAATCTTCATAGTCCTGTTAGTCTGAACTGTTCTCTGTCTGACTGTGCTGCAGTTCAAGGTTGTTATAGTAAACCAAAACGAACAAAATAACAAAAGCTGAAACTAGAAAATTCCTGAAGAAATTTAACCGGGGCATGCCAAAGTGTGCCTGTCGGTTGGAACCCAGCGTTTTGATGCAAAAAATTAGCATTAGTTAATTCTCCACCTAAAAATTAACCAAAGTATGAAAAAACTAAAACTACTAACATAACTAATAGAAACTAAACTGAAACTAATATTTACACTACTTATAATTAATAAAAACTAACAAACCCACCGCAAAAACTAATGAAAGCTAACTGAAGACAATCAGAACGTCGCAACGAAATAAAATTAAACTACAATGAAAAATCCCAAACTACTCTGACTGTGCTGCAGAAGTTTCGTGGCAACCTGGACAGCTCCAAGACAAAGGAAAACAGATTCTCTCCACCATTAGTGGCTCGCTACATCAGGATTCATCCACACGACTACAAGCAGAAACCCGCTCTCCGACTGGAGCTGCTGGGATGCGATCTGAACAGTGAGTTGATTCAACTTTTTTTTAGCACTTGCAGAAAGTGAGAAATGACTCAGACTGTATGTTTTATGTGTGTGTGTGCATGAGCAGGCTGCTCTCTGCCTTTGGGACTTGAAAGGGGGAGCATTAATGACAGCAGCTTTAGCGCCTCATCGTTTCAGTCGTCTTTCCTGCGAAGCTGGTACCCCTTCCTCGCACGCCTGCACCAGAGCGGTGGAGCCAACGCCTGGAGGCCAAAGGTGTGTTCACCTTTTTGCAAGTATAAGTATATATACTGATTAGCATGCCGACTGCACACTGCATAAAGAAATTAATTAATGAAAACACTCAATAACCTTTCGTCTGCATTATCGGTGACATTTGGTCTCCATCAGGTGGCAAAGAAGCAGTGAAGCTCGCAAAGCGGACCATTAACCTTTCTCTCTTCACACTCCGTTATCATGTTTGGCTTCAGCTTCTCTTTCCTTTCCTCTTCAGCTTATCGTTTTAACACTTTCCAGAAGTGAACTGCAGGCGTGTGACTTGTCCTCGTGGCAGGTCGTTGAGCTGCTGTAGCACCGGAGAACAACAGAGGTCAATCTCTGGGTGCCGACCTTTGGTTATAAGATAATTCTAGGATAAGATGAACAAACAGCAAAATGTTGCATAAAACCAAAAGAATTTCAACAATGAAGGAACTGAAGTTGAAACTTTTGCCCACAACCGGTTTCCACATCGTGCCAGTAAAGAGTAGCAGAATAAATGATGCATGGGTGAAACATCGTTTTTCTATGTTTCGGTTTCTCAACAACCATCTAAATTTAAGAAGACATTAGTTTGTTGATGTTTTTTTTTTTTTTTAAGATATATAAGTGAGCAAAATCTTTTACATATTTCAAGACAAACAATTATACAATACTAGTTAAGTGAAGATATGTATATTAATCTTTCTGAAGTTTGTGCAGGAATATGGAGAAGTGTTTCTTCTTTTTTTGCCTTTTTTGTCAACATGTTTCCAACAATCAAAACAAATTTTATATCAAGCCAAGACAACCCAAGTAAATACAAAATTCATTTTTTCATATCTTAACCAATCTGGACCTATATGAAAAAGTAGTCACCCCAATAATTGTGTGTGCCATCCGGGGCACCAGCTGCCATAAAGTGTTTGTAATAACTAACGGGTTTTGTCCCACTCTTCTGGGACAATCATTTGTCCCAGAAGAGTGTTTTCCAGATTAAACAACTTGTTTTTTTAAGTTCATACCACTGCTTCTTAATAAAATGTATCTCCAGACTTGGATTAGGCCATCTTAAAACCTTCCTTTTGTTTTGTTGACCCATTAGTCACTGGACTTTTTATTATGATTTGGATCATTATCCCACTACATAATTCAGGAGAACTTAAATTTAAAGCCACAAACCAATGTCAGGAAAGTATTTTACCAAGAATGCTCAGGAACAAAATTTATGGTTTCATTTATTGTGGAAAGTCATTGCATTTTTTTTAAATAATTTATTGTGAAAAAGCCAACTTTTGTTGATCATATACTGAGCTACACAGTGAATATCCTCTTGAAATCTGAAGATGCTTCAAAATCTTGTTTGCCTCAGAACAACAACCCCCACGAGTGGCTGCAGGTGGATTTGGGGAAGGTCAAACGGATCACAGGCATCATCACGCAAGGCGCACGGTCGTTGCTGACCCAGATGATGGTAACAGAGTTTTCGGTCACATTCAGTCAGGACCGACATTCCTGGAGCAGCGTTTTGGAGGAGAACTCCCAGAGAGAAAAGGTATGCAAAAAAAATCACAAACGGTTTCCATTTAGACTCAGGCCTGCGTCACAGCTGCCAGGCTGACTCTGCAGGTTTCCCAACTCTAATATTTATTCAGTTATTCAGTGAATCAGAGCTGAGACTGCCAGGCAGATGAGTCAACCCAGTTTTTTTTTTTTTGCAGCACTAGTCTGGGTCTTGGAAAACTTTGAACTACATCTATGGATGGCTGGCAAAAGTAAAACTACAGACTGTTTCCACATGTTTTGGTCCTTGGGATTAAATTTACTTTTACAGTGTCATGTAAAAGTATTAATACCACAGCAACTTTTACAGGTTTACAAGCAGAAACATTTTGCATTTCATTGGGATTTTAGACAAACACAAAGTAGTGGAGTGGAAGGAAAATTATACATGGATTTAAATTTGAAACGTGTGAAGAGAGGTCATGCAGGGCAAACAGCAAGCATGTGAAAGAAGATGCTAAAATTGAATACTTTGCTCTGCGTGCAAGTTACTATTTGTGGTGGAAAACTAAAATGTCACATCTCATCTTCCACCTGGACAACAAGCCTAAGAAATACAATGCTTTTTTTCTTTTTTTTTTTTTCTTTTTTTACATCAATCCATCTTCATGTGTTAGAGTCCAGGCCCAGATCAAATAGAAAATATGTGCTGGGACTTGAAAATTGTGTGTTCAAATACAATTTCCATCCAATCTGTTTAAGTTTGAGCTATTTCCCAAAGAAGAAAAGAAAGAAAGAAGACAAAAGTGTTACAAACATTGTTACAAACAATGTGCAGCTTCATCATTTTCCTTCAGTTTCACAATGTTTCTCTGCTTTATGCTTTTCTGTTCTGTTTGTAATGAGACAAAATGTGAGAAACTTCAAGAGCTGAGAGTATTTTTCTGAGGAACTGCATGCACTGACATGATAAATGCCATCTTTCTGTGCTGTTTCCTGACTTCTTGCTCTTCCTTTTCCTCATCAGATCTTCACAGGCAACAACGATCCAGATGAGGAAGTTTTCACAGTTTTCGAGCCTCCTTTGTTCGCCCGCTACCTCCGTATCCACCCACGGGGCTGGGTCAACGACATCGCCCTCCGCCTGGAGGTGTTGGGCTGTGACACCCAGCGGGGGGTCGGACTGCCCCGGCAGTAAACACTGGCGCCAGCAACAGCAGCTTTTAGGTTTTAACTGGACCTTTTTTTTTTCTGTGAATTTTGCTGGATAATGAGATGATGTAGCGCACTTAAGTTACAATTTGAAGCTGTTCCCTCTGTAGGCAGAACATTGTTTACATTTTCACTTGTTTTCTTTCTGACACTGTGATATTTGATGAAGGGCACACTTATGCTAAGCTCATAGGGAAGTAGGTGTTTTTGGAAAGCTTGATTTTGATTATGCTAAAAAAAAATAAAACATTTTGAATGTAAGCAGGTGTAAATATTTCAGACTTGGGTTGCTTTTTACTGTTTGACTATTTTTATATCATTGGAAAAGTTGTATTTTCTCTGCTTTAATTGAGATATTAAACTGAGTTTCATGACACCTTCAACATGTGTCAAGCGTTTATTGCCAGAAACGTACGCAGATAGGCACTAGGAGGTGCTAGAGTACCTGCTCTGTTTCTTCTGTACAAAAAAGAATCCTTCTGAAATCTTTTTTGTTTTTTAATAGTGCACCATCTGACGCCAAACAATAACATATGGCTATTGATTTTAAATAGATTTATAGATATTACATTATAGCTGTTCCTGTAAAAGAACAAAATCACACTTGTGGCACAAGTTGCCTTATTTCCCACTTAATCACCTGCACCCTAGAATATCTGTGCACACCACTGCTTGTTTTTGTTTTTCTTTTCTTCTTACCAGAAGCCTTCTCATGTTTTTCCCCCTTTTTTCCCAAGCCCCTTCATTCTTCATTCAGTCCTGATATGTTGTTTTTTCTTATCCACCTCCAAGAGGCCCTCCTGGCAGAAACAATGAGACGGTGGAGCTCCAACATTGTTCTGTCATAAGTTAAACTATGCAGCTCTGTTGCCCAGAGGAAGTACGAGTTTGTTCACAGACAAAATAATTGGGCTGTGGGACTGGAAGGCAACTGGTCGGATCGACACGGTGTTTGTACCATAAGACCTGACCAAAATGTGTCACCTCATTATCGGTCAGGAAGTTTCCAGGCAGGCGGGAGGTGTTTGGAGGTTAAGAGCTCCTGTGGCAGGAGCACATTGTACCTGGTTGTCACGCTTTATCTCTCTGAAAACACAGACTGCTCTCAAAAACACAAACAGCATCTGTATTCATCTGTAGCTGTGGGACAAGAAGGAAAGCAGATGAATCGGAGCAAAGCAGAGGCTGTCGCCCAGATGTGATCACTTATCAGGTGCCGGTGATAAGTGATCACTTATCAGGTGCCGCGCTGCTGCTCCCAACATGTGAAAGCAGCAGCAACAACAAACACAGACCAGTCTCACATTTTAACACTGGGACTTACATCATTTTCATTACACAGCATTGGAAATGCATTGGCATGCTTTAGCTTCCCCACATTTACCACAGCTGTGTGGTGTGCATTTGTACTATAATTAACTTATTAAACTAGAGTCACTCTAGTGTTGCTAAAATTACCAGCAAATGTACAAAAAGGCATGTGTCCCTTTATATCCAGATCTAAAATGTCCTTTTATCAATTTTTTCATATTAAAATAGGAAATCTGTATTAATTACACAATACATTTCAAGCTTTTATTTCTGTTACTGCTACTGATGTAGCTTATTGCCAACAAAAACAGCAAAATTGAAGTCTTGATTAAGGTCAGTAAAATGAATTTAACATGATTTTTAATCATTCATATAAGAGGAACAGAGACCATTGATAGAAAGTTGAGTGGAAGGAAAAAGTTTGGTTTAAAAACAAGGTGCAATAAACACAACGTTGAAAGAATGTTAAGAAAACTCTTTTCAAGAGTTTAGGGTAGATTTACAAGGCATAGACCGGGCCATGAAGCGTACAGTAAGCTCAACAATAGGCCAACATGGCTTTAATTTAGTGATTCCCACATTCTGTAGGTATTTGGGTTTTGTTTGAGTTTGATCCTTTTTTCTTCTGGGTTGAATATGTTCATAGTGTATCCATATTGTGTTCATTTTTATGTCTACATTATTGTCTAGAGCAGAGGTCTGCAACATCCAGCAAGAGGTTCTTAATAACTTTGGCTAAAAATCATATAATAACAAACGCACGTTTTAGCAGTTTCTCAGTTTGGTCAAGGAGTAATTTGATTCAGTTCCCACTACAAAGCGACACTAAAATTATCAGCAACATAATTTAACTTTAGTTTTCTTTCTATTAGGTTGGAAAATTTGTTTTGTTGACACAATATTCTAAAAAAAGAAAAAATATCAACTTCCTGTATATGAAAATGCTAAAGTTTTGTTTTTCTTTATTTTAGTATCTAAAAATAGAAATATTATGGTGTTTCTTTAAAAATGACAGCACATTCCCCACTCTATGAGTTTTATTTGGCTGGACTGAGGACAGAAATGGCTCTTTGAACTGTAAAGGTACGCACAATTTAGATCAACATTATACTTCCTAGATAACTTTTATGCGGAGAGACTCATACTGCTACAGCCCAGAAAAGGAATTAGAATTACAACGAACGTAGAATCCAGAAATACAGGAATAGTCACAACTTACTTTTTAGACTACTACTTGTTAGAAACTGTGGCGAACTCACTTTTAACCCAGAAAAGGAATTAGATTAGTCACTCTTTAGTTTATTTTTTCAGAAACTGTAGAGTACTCACTATCTAGATGCAGAGACACTTTTGGATTGAGACTACTTTTCCTTTTAATTCCTGTAAAGCACTTTGTATTGCCTTGTTGCTGAAAATGTGCTATATAAATAAAATTACCTTTACCTTTTTACCTTTAATTTATTTGTGTTTTGTTTGTTTCTTAGTATTACTCTTGTCTTCTGTACCTTCTGCATTTGAATTTAGATTCCTTTGATTAGAGGAATCAAAGGAATCTGAAAGGATATTTGTTAATATCCTTTCATCTTCCTGCTTTCCCTCAGCCTGCCTGCTTTGCCTCCTGTCACAGCTGCAGCCTCTTACTAATCAACCAATCACCTGTTTCTTGTTCAGCAATTACACTCCTCAGTAATCACTGATTTCTTGAGAAGGAAAAATTTTGTCTATGGAAATGTTAAGTTTCAGTAAGTTTGTGGCTTACCACAATAAACCACAAATGTTTCTTAAGGAATTCAGCTTCCGCTTTCTTCTTCTTGTAATTGGTATTAGCAGAAACAGACAACTAACGCTGAGGTGTTACGCTCAATGCACTTGGTTGGCAGTAAACAGTTGGAATGACATGGCTTTACCAGAAAATCTTATTCAAATATTTACAATCGTGAAGGTGCTGGTCTGAAGGATTTAGGCTCTGTCGTTATCTGTTTATTTCTTTTTTGGTGCAACTCTTAACTTTCCAAGCGTGTTCAGTTATTGAACTTCAGGGACTCTGGGTTGTGAATTTGGACCTGATTTCCACACTGAGCCATGTAACCAGAAGTTGAGAAAATTCTTCTTCTCTACGTGCTGTTTGGCATGAAATGAAAGCATGAAAAACAATGTTGGGAAGCTGTTCAAAATGCCCTTCATCACTTCCTGCATCAGCAATTTGGTAGATGTCAAAATTTAATTTAATCTGCCTGCTACTGCTTTTTAATGTTAAATGCTGACGTATTATTTTCAGGAAACAAAACTCCATAACTGAAAGAGTATTTTTAGAATTTGGAACAAATTAACTTTCATCATAAAAGATGAGTCATTCTTGTATTTTTTATGTTTTCTCATTAGAAAGACTCGAGGTGGTGCATGACTGATTCTCCAAGTTTCCGTAGTGGTGACACCAGTTAGACAAAAAAAAAAAAAAAACTCCTAGAAATGGAAACCTTGCAGTTTTACATGAAATTCAACAGAACAAAAAAAAAAAAAAAAAAAAACGACTTGCGATAAATGTGGAAATTACATAAGATCCTGATGAAATCTAAGAGACGTGCATCAGAAGCTTATGGTAAGCTTCAGGTCGTTGTTAGAGAATGCAGAAAATAGTGGCATGTTGAGGTCACCGAGTCCAGATGCTACATTGCAACCAGATGTTGTTGGAGAGGCATGCCGAGATAAACATGTGGAGCTGAACAATGCTACAGGGATTTTAACTCATGTGGTCTGGTCAAAAGAATGAGAATTAAAAAAAAACACCTCATGGCCACTGTTAAGTGGCCATGAGGTGTTACATTACAGATGTTGGAGGATCTGTAATGCTGTGGATCTGTTTCCCTTCAAAAAACAACTGAAACATTGTTAGAAAGCATTGCACTGCAAACTCTAAAGTACCTGAATACTTTAAAATCTGAGTTTTAAAAAAACTGTGTATTTGCTGCTTCTTTCAGTGGAATAATGACCCACATTTGGCTAAATGGGTGACCAAAAGAGAGATAATTCCTGGATAATGGAAAATACAGTAAAGCAACAACAGCAGGAGAGTTAATAAGCATGATGCTGGGGATGTGCTTTTTAACAAAATATATAAATTATTTTTAACGTAGATTTTTTTCCAGCCACAGAATGAATTTAAGGTTGTTGTTTTTTTTCTCATTTTCTTCAGTGTGATATAAAATATGAATTAGTACATCATTATTATTGGCCAGAAAACTAGCAAGACTTTGTTAATTGTCTAAATAAACATAATTTATTTGTTAAATTATAAATAAGCAGTAGCACAAATGTAATCAGCAGGTTTTGTTTGTTTTCACCTTGGACAACTTGAAGTGAAAAATCTTTAAAAAAAATAAAAAACATGAGAGTACTGACCCCTACTGGACATTCAGAGGTATTACAGATATCTGACCTTTTTTTATATTATTTTTTGTTAGGAAAAATTCAAGCCTGCAGCTTAAAAACAACACTCATACAGAATATTTATTTCTAAAATAAAGAGTATATGTACTTGTTTTGTGTTCATAAGCAGAAATATACCTTTTTTTGAAGAAAGAAATAAAGTAGAATATGAAAAGTAGAATATGAAAAGTAAAGTAACAGTAAGACTGTTACTTTTGTGACAATTGCTCATTACTTTCTCTTACTTAAAAGGGACACGTTTTCCTGCTAATTTATCAACTGACTTGTTAAAAAAAAATCAGTGGTATTTGAAACAGGAGACAATGCTTCACATTGAGCTTTGAAGGTCCCACATCTAACGTTTCAAACTCCACTAGTCACATTTTTAATCATGTTTAGCATTTTAAGTTGTAATCTTCAGCAACAGTTGACACATATAATTAATTATGTAAGGCAACAGAAGTTTCTTCAAAGTAGAGGAGGAAAGTGTAGCGTAACAGAGGAACAATTGTTGAACTTTAAAGACAGGCTTTTTATATGTTTGCTGTAAACTTCGTTTTCTGGGCTCCTTGTTCCTTACTTGTAAGTTGTGTACAATAGCCGCCTGTGTGTACATAAAGAGCTCTGCTTCCAGGAGCCAATGCACTGAGGCGTGCTCTCCACCAGTCAATAGGATTGGACACCTGGGTGTGAAACGCTGAGGGGAACCAGAAGTTGAAGAAGGAATTAACGCCTGAATGAACTCAGCCATGTTATTGTGGTGGTAATGAGCAGATTATACTTCTGGACGCACATTCACCATGCATCTGAAGCAGAGCAGAAGTTTGAATTAGTCTTTGGAAAATGTTTAAGCAATTAGAGCACTTCACTTTTCTGTATTTTATGTCCCAGACTTATTTCCAAAGGGATTGAGTTGAATTCTACAAAAGAAAAATCTGATAATTTAGTCATTTTATTAAAGACAAAAAACAAAAATCCCATATGTTATACATATTCTATGGTTTCACAGCCTTTGACAATGGATTAAAACACTAAAACTTGAACTACGTCCACAGATTCAAACTTGACTTGAGCCCACTTGTGGTTCAGTCAGGTGGCTGGACTTGATATGGAAAAACTCGCCTCTAGTTTTCTGTCATCCTCACAGAGAACTAACGTTCCTGCGTGGAAAGAGGAGAATTCTCCAGAAGGACAACCATTTCTGCACCAACTCACCAATTAAACCTGAATCGCAGAGTAATCAGACGGAAACTCCCATCCCGGTAATGAGTAAATGACCTGGAGGTTTTCAAAGAGAAACTGAACGGCCTGGTTTGATGAAAGGAAACTGAACAGTTTGGTCTGGATGCCAAGCTTCATGGCATGTCTGAAGGAAACCAGACAAGATCCAACATTGTTTTGAGATAGAACCCAAAACTTTAACCTGAACCTGATTGACATTTGTGGCAAAGACGAAGCTGTAACAGCTACCAAAGCAGCTTAAACAAAGTATTTTGTAAAGACTGTGAAAATGTATGTTTTTCTTTCTTTTTGTTGGGTAAATTTTTCAAACTTTCAAACTGTTCCACTTTCTCATTATGGGGAATTTTGTGCAGAATTTGCAAAAGGGAGCTACATTCAAGGGGGGATATTCAAAATCAAGCATTTTTTTTAATCTTTTTATCATGTCACAAGGTTATCACGTCATAAAAACATACCCAGAAAGTTGCTTTGACTGATTCATGTGTGTTTCAGAAATCCTTGAATCTCCTATGATAGCCATTTGGATGTGCAAAACGCTTGGGGAGACTGAGTGAGGTCTTTTCCACAAAGCTCCTCCTGGAGCTGAAGTCTTCAGGCTCCTCCAGACTAGCAGCCGCAGCAATTAGCAAACACCTGGTGGAACTGTGAGCCTGTTGATCTTATTACCAAAACTACTCAGTCCAACGCTCCTAAGAATGTTGCTAAAGACTTAATGGAGAAACATTATTGTGATGACATGCAGAAAGCGGAGTGTTGGAAAGAGCAGGAGCTTCTTAAAGACACAGTGGCCCAATTTTAAAGGGCAAGTTTCTTTTAAATCATGTTCAATATATACAGCATTTTTATAACTGCAGTCATATAATGTAATGATATATGTGATATAATGTAATATATTTACTTGATTGTGCTGTAAAATGGTACCATGTGCCTCGAAAATACACAATACCTCCCACTGAGGTACTCTCACTCCCGTGAGAGTAAATACTTTCCAGATGCTCTGTAGGTATGTATAATAAACCTTTTAATCTGAGTGACACATGAAACCAGAGAAATGACAACAACAGAAGATCCAATTTTACACTTTATTGAAAGTTTAATAGAAAAAAAAACGTGACTCTTTTGATAACGATTCAAAATTATAACAAAACACAAAGACAGTTCTTCCTAGCAGCATGATTTTAATTCCCAATCTAATGTGCTCACTGACCATGTTAGATCATGTTGTACATTGGATTAAACAAAAGGATGAAACAGTAGAGCTGGTGTGGGACAGAAGTTTGCAGCTTTGCAAAGTGCGGAGAGGCAAGAGGCTTAGTTTCAGCAACCTGCTGGAGTTGACGGAGAACGAAAGCTTAACAGACTTCTGCACTGAAAGTCTCTGCATATTTCAACATGTAAGGCTGCGGGAAGGCCTGGGCTGAACATGAACGTAGGACCATAAGCAACAACGACCAGCGACACCAAACGGTAGCTGTGAAAACACATCTGCAACTGGAATAATGGCAACACACATATAAAAACTTTGTAGTTTCTGGTACATATGAAAGACACAGAAAGGTTCACACGGTATTCAGAAATTCAGATCTTTACTGGCAAAAACACCACAACAGAGTATTCTTGCTGGAAGTCCGGCAGTCTATGAGGTGCAGACATGTTGTGTGTCATGGCTCAGATTTCAAACAATCGGTCCTTCAGCTATCGGTTTCAGGTGTTTGTGTGGTTTGGTAGTGAGGTAAAGCACACCAGTTAAAAAGTAAAGCAGACTGAGGTCAGAGGAGTGCAGGGGAATGGCCCACTGCACGGCAGAATAACAAGACCGGGGTGTTACAAAAAAGTCTGGACTCACTTCAAGCCAGTGAGGCCGATAATGAGATGAAACTTAAGAGGCCAGCTTCTTCCTTCTGGCCGCTTTTAAATAAGAACAACAGATTAATTGCTTAAACACACAGCTCGAACTCTTTCAAGTTCGCCCGGCCTGTTTAGCATGAATTCCAGAGCGATGCAACAACTGGGAATTGTGCCCTAGGGAGGCTTTACCTCGTCTCACGTCAAACGGAGCATGAATTATACCTCCTGCACCCCACACCGAGGCTTCAACCTGCAGACTGTGTGGTTGAAAGGTCTGCAGGTGAAGAGAGCAACTTGAGAGAAATGCAAAGAAAGGAAGCCTGGGTTGTTATTAATTAGAAAAACACATGTTCATTATGAAAACAAGAATTAGTGTTTGGAGCTCATTAAGGTGAAACACAAGAGGCCCCACTGTGTGCATCTACTGCAGCTCGCAGCTTTGAATGCTGAATAAACATTTACAGTGCTTTGCAAAAGTATTCAGGCTCCTCGAACCTTTCCGCACTTATTTTTGTTTCAACCACAAACCTCAGTGTATTTCAGTGGAACTTTATGCAACAGACCAACAGAGAACAACGACTGGGAAATGTTGCAGAAATATGAGAATTGTGGTTTAAAGTCTTTTTTACTCTGATACTACATGAGGTTCGGCCCAACCAAAAGTTGCCTAATAAGCAAACAGAGTCCACCAGGATCTTGAAATGGTATGGCACAACTCTGAAGCCTACCAAAACACGGCCATACATCAAACCTGACACAACAGAAAAGGATACACTACGCCACAGGTGTAGCACGGTGGTGGCAGCATCATGTTGTGGGGATGCTACCGGCAAGACCAGGGAAGCTGGTTGGAGACGTGGATCAACTGAATGGAGACATCTATGGTTTAGATCAAAACATAAACATTTGTTTGAACGTTTCAAACAACAAACACACCCTTGTCAGTGTGAAACATGGTGGTGGCAGCAACATGCTGTGGGATGCACATCTTTGGTTGGCAACACAAACAACCCCATGGAGGAACACCTGTTAGAGGCTGGAAAAGATTTGAGATTCACTTCTGAACAGTGACTATGAATTTGACCAATAAATGATTAAGCCACCATCTTTTGTTAGAATGGTCTAGTCAACGCTTGAGTTAAATTCTATTGGGAATTATTGCTAAGACCTGAGAAATGACTTCTGCAAACATTCTCCATGTAATCTGACTGAGCTTGAGTTATTTTGCTGAGAAAATCGACAGTCGTCTCTGGCAGTGATGTCACAATAAACACCTGCAGCTCTAGTCTACACACCACTTTGTGTTGGTCAGTCACATAAAACAATATGAAGCACGGATGTTTGTGGTTGTAATGTGATAAAGTGCAAGAGCAAGAACACATTTTTAAGGCACCGTATCATCAGGGGTATTCAGAATTCAGCGGTCAGAGTAACAGGACCAGTGATGCTGCATAGACAAAAAAAAACTTTGGCAGACTAAAACTCACACACACCTTCAGCCATCTAAATGCTTCCTATCACTCTACATCCACTCCGTTCCTTCACCATTATATGTTAGCTCTAATCTCCACAAATAAGCCAGCACAGCAAATCTCCTGCAAACAGCAGCAAATGATAACTCATAAACCATTAGAAATGACATCGAATCAGTCCATTTCCTCTTTTAAATCGACTGTAGTTGATCAAAAAAAAAAAAAAGGAGCACTTGGTTGGTTCTAGGAACTAGGTGAAAGTAAAGTCTGGTTACTTTTAATTTGTAAAAAGTCACACTGAGGGAGGACATGCAGGGATTCTTCAAAGCTAAAAGCAAATCCTGTTCTGGTGTGCAGCTTGACCACCTGCTAATGACACGGTTAATGTAAGGCAGATTTCCACTCAAGGGTTTTCACAGGTTAACGCATCACCACTTGGTTTTAGTTCTTTGCAAAACAAGAAACGACTTGCATAAAAAGTCAAAGCTGCTGACTAACAAAGTGACGACAAAGTCATTATAAAACAGGGCAAACAATAACCACTCAGACCATATATAAACAGAATCTGTACAAGCTGTTAATTGGCAGCTGGTTTCACCTTGATGATCCTCCTTTATGGCTGCCAGACGATTTGGCCCTTTGGACAACTTTTACACCCCCAAACGTTTCCCACAATGTGTGACTTTAGTGGGCCCTCCTTTACTTACAGGGATCACTAAGTGCAATGTTTAATTCCAACAATAATTGAATATTTTTACTTCAGTGCAGGAGCTAAGTATCAACACACTTCTGTATTTATTTAAATAAAAATATTTCATACAATCGTAACAAAAAAACAAAATCTGCAAGGGGCATTTGTTTACTAATGCGGTTTTCATGCAGCTTTTATAAGCAGCTTCTTCTGCAATTTTGTTTAACCACAAAACTTAAAAAAAAAACTCACAACAAACAGAAGGATATTTCCTTAAAGGATATAATAAACATACTTTTCTAAAACATTAGTGCATAGCTTAAAATATCAGTTTAAATGAACTCCAAAGCTTAAAAAACTTAGACAAACCGGTGTTTCTGATCTCCTGTCTTTACAGTCGAGTGTTTCTGTTGACTCATTTAAGGATATTTCACATTTATCCAAAGGTTTCTTTAGCAAAAGGACATAAAAAAAACAACCTACAGACAAATAGCAGGGACATTTAAACTGTGAACATAAAAGTAAAAACCGACAGCTAATAAATGGGAAAGTCAAGAGGAAGAACAAAAACATTGGAAGTAAATGTTGGCATGATCAGTGAAAGGCATTTGGCAGAACTGTGGCTCACACAAAACAGAAATACAACAGAGAAATACTAGAAATGGAGAATGTAAGCATGATGTTCAACTGGACTGCTGAGGAACATTTGATTACTGAGGTATAAGAGTTCAGGAACCGTCAGTCGTCTGGCAAAGCCAGCAGGAAACCTCTCAAGAGACGAGGTTTGAGTAACTTTCAGGCTGCACACTGTCACAGCACAACAGCAGACCTGATAATAACAAAATCTAAACAAACAGGGAAAGTTAGCTGAGCACCACAGCATTCCCTTTTCCCCACTTCACCTTTTGCTGTTCCTGTTTCTATCCGATCACATTGCTTGAGCGGTGCAGCTTCGCTTCACGTTTTAATTTACAGCACAGCAGAAGCAGGTGGTCCCAGTGAGAGAAATAACTGCAAAACTGCCCCGTTAGGGTCACCAGGGGTGTGATGTGTTGCATTACTGCCTCAACAATACTCTGTGCCCTCCAGTGAGTCTAATGAAAAGCAGCAAATTAATGCAATTATCTAAGAAACGGCCCAAGCTTGGCTCATTTGGCAACATCATTACAAGACGTCTGCAATCAAAATAATCAGCTGGCGCACTCTAACCAGCCTCAACCTTAAAACTAATGAGTAACACTGCGGTGGTCACGACTGCAGTGGATTAGAACTTTTGTGTTCTGTCGTGGATGACGGTTTTTCCTTTCGATAAGGAATCACATTTAGATGTGCAGAATTTGGGCGAAAACAAACAAAAAACCCCGTTTTGTTACATTCAGGACATTTCTGCAGAGTTATGGAGTCACTTCTGAAAGGAAGGGACATCATGTTTTGTTCTTCAGATTTGATTGTCACAAACCACAGACTATTTCTTATTCAAAATTAATCGTGACAGGATTGTGTGAGCTGATATTTGCTCTGACATCGCACCACCTGCTATTCTTCCTTTGAAGAAGGAAGAATAGCCTAAAGGGTATATTTTACATTTTAGAAGCATAAAACATACAAAAGAAAAAACAAATCAGTGAAATATAATTCTTCAGAAATAAAACCACATGGTTTGCTAATATAAAGTACTCTGGTGATAGTTGGCATTGCAGTAGCAGGACTGGTCAGAACCAGAAGAAAAATTTAAATGTAGAGGGCCCTCACAAGAGGGCTTTAGAATCCCTTCATAGGGTGACGGTTTGATGAGTATCAGGATACCGTTCTATTGTCTTGAGTGGATATTGTTTGTTTCAATGCCAGTTTGGTGTTACAGAAGTAACATTATCAGTCTTTGGTAACTTTTGGCTCCCATTTGTTTTTTCTCGTTTTTCTTTTTTCTTTTCTCCATATTATTTCTCTATTTAGGTCATAAAAATGAATTTACCCCACAAATCAAAACACAGCTGAAAAGGAGAAGGTGTAAAATTATTATATATGATGTTTAAAAGTCAGAGTTGAGGAGATTAGTGTTATTTACTGATCTATAAATGTTACATTATTGTAGCTCGGCTGTCTAACAGTAATTAACCTTGTGTGTGCACGAACAGTAACACGCATTTAAAAAAAGAAAATGTTTCAACTTTAACATTATTCTAACGTATTGTAAATAAAAAAAGATTACTGAAGGAATACTAGAATCTCTCTTAACACCTCTATAATTGAATTCCTTTACACTAAAACAGCAAAACAAAGTAACAGTTGATTATTTTTCAAAGCTATCAGAAACATAGTGAAAGCAGATTTATCTAGCACCTTATTAAACGTAGAAAAGACAGGACAACGGAAGGTTTGATGATTACATATCAATAATATGCTCAACCTATTATACATTTGACTGTAAAACTAAACTTGTACCCATGCAGTGAGAAGGAACGAATCAAAATTGAAAAGAGAGAACCGAAAACAAACATGTAACATACTACCAGCTGCCAGATCTACACATCTGTCTCCTGAAAGAGGAGATCAAAGACGCTCTGCTGACGATTCTGACCCCACCTGCTCCTACAGCGTAAAGGTCAGGACCTAAAAGTTGTCTGCAGCTAATTCGAGGTGATTGTGTTTAGTGGCTCATCTGTGAGAGGAATAGCCCGTTTACTGGTGGTTTGGAAAGAAAGCAGACGCTGCAGAATAAACTATAAACCCATGAAAGTAAGACTGTTTAGACAACACAAACTAAATAAAATGGATGAGCTCTTAACATATATGTACGAGGTTCAATACAAAGAAACTGCAGAGATTGCATAGAAAATGCATCTCTTGTCCAGCTTTTCATGTTAAGAATGAATTTATTTAAAAGACTAAAAAATAAAATGATTGTAAGATAAATGAATCTACTGCTGATCTCTCTTCTCCCCCTCCTCCTTTGGAGGTTTGTGTGTTTTCACACAGTTCGTTGAGAATTTGTTGCGTTCATCCAGCGCTGAACCCCCATCTTCTGGCCCTCCATGCTGGTTCTAGCTGGAGTGCGCTTCTGAACTTTTCTTTGCACAAAAAAAAAAAAGAGAAAAAAAGCAATCTGGCAGAGATTTGGAAGGATTAGAGATTAAAGGTAAACCAGAAATGAAGTCCAAAGGTGAGACTTCTGTGAGCGATACAGGCGATTCAAGGGATGAAAAAAAGTGCTGGTGGGCTGAATCCCTGTGAAAACAAACAGAAAACCAAAAATAAGAAACAAATACTGTAAAAAAAAAAAAAAAAAAAAAAAGCTTCTTATTAACACTTGCGGATTTAAAAATGGGGTTACCTTTGTAAGATGCGACTCAGATGTGTGTCTCTACGTCTGTATAACCAGGCAGGATGTCTCCGTTGGAGCAGCTCTTGGGTTCCCCAGCAGGTGGGGTGGTGGGCAACATGTGGGCAGTCGTCGACGTCTCCTCAGGCGATGCCTGGTTTTGCTGGATCCTGCGGTGGATCAGGGGCACAAAAAACAGCACCACGCCCCCAATCATAGGAGGTACCCCAGCCAGGGAGAAAGCTACTGTGTAGTCGCCAAAGTAGTCATGAAGAAGACCTGTGAATAGATCCACAAGAGAATATTAAACACTGTTTACTTAAAGAAGTAAGGAAACATTTCAAAAGTTTTGGGATGGGAAGACTTCAAGGCTTATTTTGTGCTGTCTGTTGCTAATTTTTTCCACATATGTTCTTGAAAATCTATAAATACCCCCTTAAGCATTTGCGTAGCTTATAATGGTGAATTCAGTTGTTCTGTAAATAACTATAATGAAAAAGCAACACCCCGAAGATTAAAATTAAGTTATAGAACCAAGTTTTGACTGTTTCAAGGAGCATTGTTCAATCTATCATCTATAAATGGAAAGGATACGTCGCAGCTGCAGAAACGCTGCTCAGATGTGAGAATCTGTCAACGGAATAACTTTTACTTGTGCTATTATGGCAGAGAAGCAAATAGAAAGCCATTGTTGAAGCAAAGCCAAAAGAAATCCTCTTTAAATCTCTTCAGCCAGAGAGAGATTCAAAGAGGAGGGGAAAAAGCAAATGAGGTGGATTAGCAGTATTTGCTAGCATTTGATTGTGTCATCTTACTGTGAAACATTGTCTCTGCTGCCCAGATATTGAGTTGTGTCAGGATTTAGGATTTTCTGAGTTCTCTGTATGTTTAGTTTAGGTTTCTCTGTGTCTTATTTTGATCCTGTTCCCTGTGAGTCCTGTCTCCTCCCTAATTGTTTCCCAGCAGTGTCTAGTTCCCCAATTGCTCCCTGTGTATTTAAGCCCACCTGTTGTCTCTGTCCTTTGTCAGATCCTTGTCAGTTGTCGTCGTATGTCAGTCTGTTAACCCTCCAGTAGAACTCTATAGTCCTGGTCAGTTTAGCTCTCGTGGTCAGTCCTTTGTTTCTGTTGCTACTGGTTTAAGCTTTGCTTAATGTTATGAGTAACAAAAGTGTCTTCAGTCAGAAGCTTCTTCTGATTTGTTGAAAGACTGACTGCTACCAGAATCAACATCCACAATTACTCTCTTAAGATACTTGGATGATATGAGATGTGACTTTTTTTTTTTCTTTTGGGATAATTAAAATATTTTTAAATTGAGCTGAATTATGGTTTACTGCAAGCTATTTATTGAACTCAGCAAATATGTAGAAGAAGGTGATTCGGTAAGATGGGATTAAAATGAAACATGATTTGCGTTTCATCGCAGCTTGAGGACAAATGGTTTAAATCAAAGCGTAACGATAGGTTGTGGAATGGCCCAATCAAAGCCCAAAAATGAATCCAGTTGACATTCACAGATGCTCTCCGTCTAATCTGACTCAGCTTCAGATTCGTTGCTAAGAGGAGTGAAAGGATGTCAAAAACTCTTGGTTCATGCAAGGCAAGGCACATTATTCTCCCATCAAGTCAACGTGTGAAATTGTGCATCGTCTTGTTGAACACACAGCATCCACTTTTCTTTCCTATTGTCTGATATCTTGAATATGGATTTGTCAGACAGCTTTCTAAGAAGTATCGGTCTGTTCCAAACGCATCCGAGCTCAGAGAGGTAGACCGTAAAAATGAGGCCCTGTCGTTTGTCAGCAAAGTTTAAGTAGAACTTCAGCAGCTTTTTTCAGTGGCTTGCTCTTCTGCACAAAAAGATTCGGCAGCAAACATCAATGGTACAGTCGGGTCCATTAGTGAATAGAGAATGGGTAACCTGGACAACAGAGCGGAACAACATTTAAACGTTTCGGTGCAATTGTCCTCATTCAGACTAGACCCTCGTCAAGCCGGACCTTTTATTTCAGCAGAACAGGGGGACACTGTGTGTATTTAAGCAACAGAGAATTATTTAAGATGGTTCCAAGTAATTAAAGTCACTAATGAATACATTTCAGTCCTATTAAAACATTTGCATTTAAATTGCTGCCACAGCTTTTTAGGATTTACATCAATGTTTTGCTGTAAAGTTACAAAGAAATTTTACATAAGAAGGTTTATCATCTGAAGTCGGACTCAGTTATGTGCTTAAGCAGAAGCACAAATGACTCAGACTCAGTTATGTGTCCAGCAGGTCTCTAGGTCTGTATTTGACCTAGAGACCAAATCTGTATTTGACCTAGAGACCAAATCTGTATCTGGATCTAGAGACCTGCAAGACAGAGTAAAACCACACCTGAGTCATCAAATTAGTTTTTAGTGGTTATAATTTCAGGAACCATAGGAGGAGCATCTTATCTTATGGTGGTAAAGAGCTGACCTCTGACCTTGTTTGTGCTTTTAACCTCAACACAAATCCTTTAAGAAGGCTGCAGTTGGCCTGAGTCCTAAACGTCTATAAATGCAATCCATTGTACAAGCAGCAGGGCATTTGTCCCACTTTACCTTTACTTCCAACATATTGTCTTCCCTTGTGTGGAAGTTTTTCCTGTAAACGGCAGTCAGCTTAGGTTTTGCAACAATGCGTTCCTTATAGAATACATATTACCACTCAGAAGTGAAATAAAAAAATAAACAACTCGCACCTGCAATTGGTGGACCTGCCGTCATTGGGAGGGACATAAGGCCCAGAAGGTAACCTATGGCTTGAGAGGCCTGCATGGGGCCCACCAGCTCGAAGGCGATGGGAGCCATCATGGTGAGGAAGCAACCATCACAAAGCCCCAGGAACACACACACCACCACCAGCCCCTCGAACACCGCGCACTGAGGAATCATCATGGACATGAGGCCCAGGGCCATGAAGGACGCCACCTGGAAGAGAAAATTAATAGTAACTCTCTTGGTTAAGCTCTTTGTTCTTGGATAAAGCAGTCCAAATCTGAGGAAATCTCTGAACCACATCATGAGGTCTGAAGGCTCTGTGGTATTTTTATCAGCGCTTTAAGCGTTAGTTAGCTCAGATTCCTCCAGTCACTTAATACCGCCTAATTTAAGTAAGCTCCAGGTCTGTGACAATAATACTGTGAAGAGAGAAGGAGAGGCTGCGTGTTATTCACAATGAGCTAAAAGTGTCACTTTAAACCAGAGGTTCTCAAAATGTGGGGCGCGGGAAGACGTCTGGATGAAAAAAAAAAAACATGAACACTGTATGCGTTCAGTTTTTACCTTAGAATGGCCAACTCTCTGTTATTCCTCTCTCAATTTGATACAGTAGAGGCTTCCGCACTTCCCATATCCGTGTCCTCTGTCACTTTTATCAGCAGTTAAAACTGTTTAATCCGTTGTAAACATGTTGTAACCTGTTTTTCCGAGCCGCCTTTAAACGCAACATGAGCGCTACGCCGCTCGCGCTGGGTTTCCACCTGTGAAGGAGACCTGCTGCTGCTGGGCGGAGCTACGTAGGTTTGTGTTAGAATCACGGCAGCAAACCAGCAAAACGCAAAGAACTTTTCACAGTTTTTCCCCCAAACTTACAGACTGTTGATTAAAGCTGTTGGATGAAGGTAATGTTAGCTAAAAGATGACTAGCTAATATCAATACAGCACCTTAAGCTTGTTAACAAGTAGCTTGTAGGCTACTGGTGTTGTTGTCTATGTTCAGCTACGATTCATTTTGCCCCCAAAAAAGTTGATTCCCCCCCTTGTTCGTCTGGAGCCGGGGCTGAGTATAACAGGGAGTGTCTAAGAATCCAACCCGCTTCGCTCACACACATCGTTCAACCAGACAGCTATTTGTAAGCCATAGGGGGGCCAGAAATAGTTTGGAAACCACTGGGAGGGCCCAGGAGAAAAAGTTTGGGAACCACTGCTTTAAACCCTTAATAGTCACAAGCAAGACCCGCTAAGAAGGTTTCAGCAGTGGATAAAAACATATCGAGGCTGTCCAACTTTAAAATTTCACCCTGTTCATTATACTTTACACACTCTTTCTAACCAAATTAAAATATAATTTATATACTGACAAAATGGCGACAGACAATAATGAGGCTTTAAAGGTATATTTTTATGATTAAATGTCACTTTTCTTTATTAGAGGTGATAGGAAAATGTGACTCAACTTTAACACATTTTACGAACAATACCTTACTTATTATTATTTTGTCTATATAATTATTTATTAATAATTAATTTACTAATTTTCACATTTTTGTAGATTGTCTTTAATTCGTAGTCTCAACATTGTAAATTCAGGCTTAAGTAAATAAATACAGCAACATTAATCATCACATTTGTGCAGCCATCAACAAAGACATGTGATTACTCCGTTCATCAGCAGTGGTAAAGTTAATTTAAATTGGTTGATTTGGTGGCTCAAAGGCAGTTTTTATTAATTCTTCCAGAAATGTAATATACACCTGCTTCATTCAGTCCAGAAACAGCTTGACTGTGTTTGGGGTCAGTGTCATGTTGTCATAATTTGAGGAGTAGAGAAAGAATTTGGCGGTCATCTTTTTGAGCAACAAAACAGTCCCACAGGTCCCACCACCATGCGTGACAGTTAGTAAGGTCTTATTGAGTTTTAAAGTGACTCTTCCAAACACACCACATGTCATTTTGGCCAAATAACTCAGTTTGTCTCCTCTGACCAAAATGTTTCTCCAGCAGACCTTTGACTTGTTCACGTGGGCAGTCTCAAATTTCACTCGTGGTTGAAGGAGTCTATTTTAGTGCGGGCATTTTTTTTCTTGTTCAGCACCCTCTAAATCAGAGTTCATGTTAAAGCCTTTTCACTGTAGACAGTGACACTGGAAACAGTTCCTGGGCTATTCTAGGGACATCTAGGCCAATTTCTGCCACCTGAGAATGACAGAAGGTTGTAACTACTGTACACTCACAAGAAACTGACGCAAAACACATAATAAACTGGTTTTGGTGTAACGGAAAACATAAAAAGTATACGGATTCCAGTTACAGGCCAGGTCTCCGCAGAAGAGAATCAAATACGAGATGCTTTTTATGTTTTATTCTTTGCCGTCAAATATTTACAGACAGCAGAGAATTCACTTGGAATAAATATTTCTCAGCCTGGTTCTTGTTGTATATGTAAATATTATGAACTGACGTCTGCAAATCATGCTGTCAGATTGAGCCAGTCCATAAACTTTGTGCTCCTGTGTATACGCCAGGGGGAAATAAACCCTTCTTGCTTCCGCCTGTTGTGCTTTGCCCCCTCCTGTTTTCTCAGAAGTGAACAATCAGTGCCAATAAGCAGCTACGTAATTCTCTGGCAGCAGTAAAGCTGCTTCCCCTCTTAGTAGAGAAAGGATTTTGTAAAATGAATGCATGAACCATAAATTATAAATAAATTATCCTTATAATTAAAGACTGAATTTCCACACTAGTAGAAGGTGATAACGTTACACAGCACAAAAAAATAATTATTTTGAATAATATTTGAAAAAAAATCACCTTTAGAGTGCTTACCATTAATACAATATGAACTTTTTCACCTTTTGCTCATGAGTGGAAGAAAAATTATGAATGGTTTTCAATGAAAATGTAAAAACAAAGGCATTTGCATTTAGTGCAAGGGAACACAGCAGACAGGTTGGGGACAAAATGGTGGCGAGGTTTAAAGCAGGGTGAGTTTTTTTTTTCCCAGGTTTGACAGTCTGATCAAGCTTTGTTCGATTCGTCAACTGAAAATGGAAAGAGTAAAGCAAACTACCACGAAATGCAACCACCTAAAACTGACAGGGAGAGCATTGATTAGAGACTTTGGAGGCGCTCCAGATCTCTATACCTCAGGTGTCGACACGAAAGTTTAAAGTTAGGTTTACAGTCGATGCATTGAAGTGGGGTGCAGCCTGTTATAATGACGTAAAATGTGGGAAAGCTCAATTAAATTAATATTTTTGCAATACAGATAATGTTACAGCATTCATAGAAACACAAAGGACTAACATCATCCCACATGTTCCACAACTTCCTCACCTGCATGTAGATCTTCCGTAGACCAGGAATGAGGTCTCCGATCTTTCCAAAGGCAAGTCGTCCCACCCCAGACGACGCTCCGATGCAAACCAGCAGCACCCATTCCTGTTCATTCTCTTTGAACTTTTCCTTCACAAAGTTGATCTGAAATTAAACATAGAAGTTAATATGCTGCACAAGCTCCTATGCAACTTTTCACCTAAAACAAAAGAAAAAACCTGTGGGAAGAAGGAATTATTCATCCCCTGCCCCAAATCGAGGCCTTACAATAACAAAGTGTTCTCATCAATACAACTTTAGAATGGCTGAAGAGGAATACCCGGTGCATATACATCACATTCCCTCACTCCCCTTTAGCCATGACCCCCAAAACCAGGCCCAAAACATGAAACCGCCCTCTGAAGTCTTTCCTGAGACTCCTGGTTCTTGTGAAATATTTGCTCTGCTTTGAAGAGCTCTGCATCCCTCAGTGGCCATAGGATAAGCATGTTTAGGGACACAGAGAGGCCATACAGGAGAGGCTTCCTGAGGTGGTCGAGCCAATACAAAGGCCGGGGCTGTGTTTACATCTGGGTCCGGGCCTGAAACAACAGGCCGGTCAGAGGGAGGCCGGAGTTGGAACATCTGACATCTGGATAGAGGGAGATCGACTTCGAACCTCTGTGTTGAAACTTTACAGTTCATTCACATCCCTCACTATCTCATATTAAATTAGCTACAGTTCAAGGTCACATTTTGCAATCATGAAATCTAAACCGCTATCACTGTGAAAAGCTGAACAGCACATTTTGATTTGGCAGTGATTCGACATTTTTACTATCGCTGTAATAACACAGTCAGTTGGAGTAAATATTTATGTATTTGTAATAATACTGAAAAACGTATAACCTCTTTCCTCACTCTGTAAAACAAGCTGAAAGTGAACAAAGCCTGTGATGGAGGTCAATAATTTAGTGATTTCGATGTGGAATAAGATAAATCAAGCCAGAGTCACCATTCAGCACCACAAAGATGGAGTCTGTATTTATCTTCCAAATTTAACTTAATAAAATAATTTTCCTATGAAACAAAACACAGATCATTAAAAAAACAAAGAAAAAACATCCATAGAGGTATTTTTTCTCATTACAAGCACAAATGTATGTCTTACTTATTGGGATGTTAGTGGATGGAAAAAAAATCTAGATGTTTTTTTGTTTTTTTTTTAAATACTAATAAAATTGGATGCCACTAATTAAAATCTGGTGGAACTAATGGGAAGTTACATAAATCAAGTTTTCTGTGAAGCGCTCAGAGATTTGTTAATGCACTGAGTTTCTCATGTAGCAGCACTTGATCTGTCATCTGAACATGGAAGCTGTGTGGTGAAAAAGAAACTATCAAGAAATGACAATCAACCTAAACTGACAGGCTTAGCTAGGAGAGCAAGGCATCGTTAGTGAGAGAAGCAGCCATGTTGACTCAGAAGGAGCTGCAAGATCCACAGGCTAGGTGAGAGAATCCGTTAGTGACTCACTCCACATGGCTAGTTTATATCAGGAACTTTTACAGTGAAAAGACGATCTGAGGCAGGACTTGAAAAATGACGGTTACAGATGTTTTCCATCCATCCTAACTGAGTTCTGGGTGTTTTGTAAGGATGAATGAGCGCAATATTTAGTTTCTAGATGTGCTAAGCAGGCAGAAACACGTACAAAAAGGCTTGCAGCTGTAAAAGCAGCAAAAAGGTGCCTCTTCAAAATGCTGACTCCGGAGGCTGAACACGCGTGAACACCACGTCGTAAAAATCATGCATCCCTTCTCTTTTTTCCAGTTGGCAAATTTTTCATATTTTGTGTCAGTCTATCACATAAAATCCACATAAAATATATTTAAGTTAACCTGAAGAAAACAAGACACAGTAGTTTACTAAACCATGGTTACAACATTAAAACAAAGCTTATACTTTACTGTTAACACTTGAAGGTACCAGAACACAAAACTGAGGAGAGATTTTCTTACCAGATGGATATATGGCACAAAGTATCCCAGCACAGCTGTTGCTACTCCGAACGCCCACACCCGGTACGTCACAATGTGAAACACACGAAGGTTGAAGTACTTCCTAACCCCAGCAACGACCTTGCTCCACTTGCTCATCCCCTGAGCCGATGCCTGGGTCTCAGCTTCAGCAGGGCCGGGGCCCATCCCCGGTGGGCCCATGCCTCCCCCGGTGGGAAGTAAAGGTTTGAATGTTAATGCCAGCAGGGCCTGCACCAGCATGAAGAGGCTGAGAATCTGGAAGGTTCTGCTAAGACCCAGAGGGTCAATCAATCTGTCCAGAAGAACTGGCAGTCCCATGGAAAAGAGGCTGGCTCCGGCAGTCACCACACCGTTGGCCAGGCCCAGTCGCTGCCTGAAGTAGTGACCGAGGATCACTAATGACGGCTGGAAGGCAAAGGATGAGCCACAACCGAACAATATCCCATATGTGAAGTAGCGAAGGATTAGGGAGCTGCAAATGCAAAGAAGAAAAGCTTAATTGCAAGAAAAACTGCTAAAAATGTTATGTACTACTAAAAAAATGGCATTTTCCAGTGGGAAGTATCCATAAACATTGCAACAGTAACAAGTTTATGGGCAAAAGTCTATAAGACTTTTGCACCAAATGAGTGTTTTCATTGACGTATAAAGAGCAAAGTTTGTTCCTCTGGCTGGCTAAGGAGACTTTCCCCTCTGGACATTTTCTGTAACTTACCAATAATTAAAGCTCAGCACATATCTTTTTATGTTCTTCTCTCAAAAATGTATTTCTCTTAAAAAGTCTTCATCGGTTGCAATGTATAAATAGAGGGTGAAATAAAGAAGCATTATTAATGTTAACATGTTTTAGCATTTTATTGATTTTTGACTAAATTAAAGTGCAATCAGTCTTACAGTATGTCTAAGTGCAGAAAAGTGTAAAAATGCATTCACTATGCAACTGTAACTATAGGCATCTTACTTTGCAAATGATGTTGTGAGGAGCCCTATAAAAGCCACTGCCGCCCCACAGACAGCGGTCTTCCTGCAGCCAAAGTGGTCCGTGAACATGCTGACCACAGGAGAGCAGAAGAAGATCATGCCCATGGCCAGGGCCCCGACCCAGGCTGCAGGACGAGAGCAGAGAGGAGACAGAACCATCATTAGGAACATGTGGAAACCGCATGTGTTGTGGCAATCACTGAAAGTAAATATGACCCTGTGTGACCACAGAACAAACACCAGAGTCCTTGCACCATGAAATTTTTGTTTTTATTTCATAATTAAAGCCCTGTGGGCTACTCTCATGTATAACTATGGATCAAAGGGCACAGTTTGCTTTCAATCCATCACGCACTGCTTGGACTTGGAAGAAATTCATACAAAATGGCTTTTGGAACAGCTAAACAGCTTTGGTGTGTGCAACGTCTATCAGAGACTGGTGGAAAAAAGGAACCTGAAAATCCTGCTTTATAATAATCCTTCCTGAATGTGGCAGTTATCTGATTACCACATGAGACACTTTGGTGAAAAAAACACTCTTGCATCAGTTTCTTCACATGTTTTCAGAACATTCATGTTTGCCCTACTTTTTTGTTCTTCTATAAGCTTTTTGAACAAGTAAAACCTGTGATCTCAGTGGAAGCTGTAGTGAAAGGAAGACATATGCCTCATTATGTGCTTTAGCTTCCTCAGAGGAAGTTCAAACAACATGAATGTGACACCAATCTGAGATTTCTAGAAAGTTAGAAGGTTGTTTTTCAGCAATTGAAGTGATTTTCTAATAGTTTAACAGTCTAATAATAACTTTCTAAAAGTTTTTTTTATACTTGTTTTCATCTTATTCTGCTTAAAGACCCTGCACAGTGATTGTTTAAGACCTAAAATGTCATGTCAGCCAAAATTACAACACAGAAGTGGATACATAACCAGTAAGGTATTGAAAAAGATCAACATGCTTCAGTTACAGTAATTGAAGTTTAAAAATGTAATTTAAAATGATAAAAAAAATTATATTTTTAACCCTTTTTTTTTTTTGTCCTCCCGAGGACAACATTGTAAAGATGGGTCATTTTGACCCGAGGACAACAGGAGGGTTAATATTTTTTAGAGTTTCACATAAATGTTTTTTTTTTTTTTAGTGTCTCAACAGATCAAAATGTGGATCAAAGTGTTTTTGTTAAGTATTAATAGAGTGTCCAAGCATAACAAGCCAAATGGCTCTGAGAGAGACACAGCGTGCCCCTAAAGCAAACAAAAACACATGCCTGACTCAAGTCTCCAAGGGAGCAAAGGTAGCTTGCATGTCTACCACGCTGTCCTGGTTGTGACCTAACTGATGCAACAGTTCACTGGAAAAAGGTGATGACCTCGTCTGACTTCTTAGACAGTGAAGTGAAACGTGAGCTTGGGATGGTGATCGCTGTGAAGCTTGACGTAAATATCCTGCATGTTTCTGCTCGACTTCTGAACCACTTCTGAAATGATCTTCCAAGTTTTAAAGGAGGAAAATTTTCATCCCACCATGCAGCTTCACTAATTCGACGTCAAATATGAGTTTACCTTCTTCTACCCTTCTCTGTCAACTATTTTTTTGTCACCTTTAGCTTAATATTTTCTTCATAATTTCCTCGATGACAAACAGGGTCAAATACTCTGCGAGCTCAATCAGAGCTCTCTTGGATCACAGACATGAATGCCAACAGTGTTGAAAGTTTCTGCTACAGACATTATTTTGACAGCGTTTCTCAAATTTTCTCAAGCAGCTACTCAGTTTACAAGCATCAACGCTTTCTGGCAGGAAAGACCACAGGCATCTCTCCCCCTCAAACACTCAACGTGTTTACTTCAATGTGGGCAAACACTGTTCATTTGCAGAAACCCCCATCTCTGAGACAAATCTTTAACATGTTTTACATCCATTGTTTTATTTTGCTACCCAAGACTGCCATGCACTTACAGTTTAGGTCAGAAGTTTAAATTGTATTAAAAATGTGAAATAAACCGTTGCTTTTGGGCTTTAGATATTTAGTTTGAACGGTTCCTTTTCCATAGTGAAATTATTGCATGTCAGACAACTGTAATGAGTTTTAAAAAGAAGACTCCATTCAGAAATTTGAATACTGTGAATCTTCTCTAGTCCACACATAGAGTCACATTTAAGGATTAAATTAATTAAATTAAAGTAATATTTTGCTGTATTAATTGTAATGGAAAAAAAGAGATAAAAATATATTCACAACGTTTTTTGCAATCCTTTTGGGGCAGCCATAAACCTACAAACACAAATACTGCTTTAAAAAAAACATCTATTTTTAAGGCAAGTTTATTCAGGAGACAAGTTACATAAAGAAATGTGTTTTTCAATAACAAACTGCACACACAATCTGAATTTAATTATATTTTTGATTTCACTTACACGTACCAATGATCTCGGGAAACTCAGAGGGGAAAGTATTAAAAGTAACAGTGATGACAACACAGTAGACCCCCTGTATCCGCAGGGATTAGAGACCACAGCAGCCTGCAACTAACTAAAATCTTCCAATACTTGAGACCACCGCTAAAAATGTTTATAGATGCCTATATAGATCAGACACCAAATATACTTTAATATGCAGAGTGGAAACTGTCTTAGTTTTATCACAGAAGGTAACATCTCTTCCACTCTTGGGGTCACAGCGAATCAGTGCTAACGAAAATAAATATTGGCTGCTTTGCAAACACCAACCAATAGCATGTCAAGTAGCTTTGAATCTAGGTGTTTGAACTTCCCAAGCTGCATTTTGAAATATCAGTGAAATCAGCGAGAAAGGAAATATTCCACAAAGAAACTGGAGTTTTGGTCAACAGAAAAATCTGCCAATAGGTGAATACTGAACCATGGAACAGGCAGGAGTGCACTCTACTATCACTGTTGGAGGGTTTCACACAACATTACTCAAAATTTTTATCATATTAAGAAATTTTTCATGATGAACAATGTCCAACATGTAAATTTATTGTATGTTTGTCTCAACTATAGATAAACACCATAGTCATATTTGGGTAAATGTCCCTACATAGAAACCTTATGCTTTTTGCAACAGTGAATACATTTGTCAGTGGTTGCTCTAAAAGTTGAGGACGGATATTTGACTTCATATTGGCAGATTAGATGGGTTCTTCAAAACTGGTTGATTTGGTGGAACTGACCATCTTTTAAACAACATCCACCCAGTGTAAGTAGACATAAGATTGGGCTTCAGGAAACCCATTCATCACATTTAATTTAACCATTGCCGTATGTTTGGAATCATCTTCCTGTTGGAACAACAAAATATGTCCACGTTTCAAAGATCTTGACCTAAATGAAAGGAAACTTGGTTCAAATGTTCAGGAGCCAGCCAAGAACCACAAACGCTCAAGTCTGGCACGAACTGAGAACTGCAGGTTAGCCAATGTTGCCTTCAACAATAAAGCAAGTTTTAAATCAGCATGGACTGACAAGGTGGTAATCAAGAAAGAAATCCCTTCTCTAAAATCAACACCTTCAATTACAATGTAACTTTGTAGGTCCTCACATGGACGAGTCAAATACCTTATGGAGAAACTTTGATTTCACTAGAGCAGGAGAGAAAAAGATTAAGCTTTTTGGGCACAATTACAAGAATAATCTTCGTATTGGAAGAATAAGACCACTGCACCAAGTTGTAAGCATCATTATGATGTTAAGGATCATAATAATCATAAGGATCATAACTGCCAGTGGCACAAGTAGATTAAGTGGCGGTTCTCGAACCACCACTTAGGTGAGTTTGTTATAAGATTCTGGGGCGAGGTAAATTGCAGTCCTGCAAAAACCATGTAAACTAGTCTTTCTACTGTCAGCCGCAAGGAGGGGACACCTCCTAAACAACTTCCCATCAACTGCATATGCTTGCACAAAGTGGGAAAAAACATGACAAAACCTTCAAATCCATAAATTTTTTATCAACATAATGATAGGACTGTCGAAATGTGATCAGAACTGGATGTTCTAGAAGGACAACAATCCAAAAAACACAGCAGTAATGGCAGTGGATGAAGCAGGCTAGCATTAACCTTTTTGCGTGGCCCCGACCTGAACTCAAAGAACAGAACGAACTGTACCCAGCAGAGTCCATTTTCAGAATAGAGTATGTTATGTGCTTCACTGGCTGGAGACAGAGATCATAAAAAAAAGATGGACTGAAGAGGCTAAAGAAAAAAAGACCAAACTCAGATTTTTCTTCCCCAAAATACTAAGACCATAGTGGGTTTGCGTTTTTCAAGGTTTTTGTTAGAATGGCCCTTGGTGGTTGGAGGAAGTAGGAGACTTGAGGCAGAGAAACAGTGCAATCCCACTGGGTGTTTATTCACCAGCATTTAACAGAAACAACCCTTCTTACAATGACCTAGGGTCTCAGCAGCAACACAACCATTGTGGCCAACATGCAGCCTTTTATAGTCCCTGGCTATTCCAATTAACAAACCCACCAAAAACAGGGTAAAACAAAATACATACACACAAACAAACTTTGACAAAATAACCAAATCTTCAGAATAATATACATTACCAAATGCTATTCATTTAAACATCTCTAAAAACAAATCTCTATCGATAAAAATATAAATCCAACATTAAATTTATAAAGTACATAGCTCTATTGCTCCCCCTCTTCCATCTGCTTTGGTCTCTTCTGGAACCTTTAAAAGGTGCTCAGGCCCCTGGGGAATCTTTTAGCCTGAACACCCTGCAGAGGAAGAGACAGAGGTAAGCCACACCCACACAAAGCCTTCAAACATTTCAGTGCATTTCAAACAATCACAACACTTATATTGTCCCTTTGTTGTATTTTAACAGGACACCATCAGTTCCAGCTGAGATGCCACTGTATAAAAACACACAATCAATAAAATACTTCAATCTGTTTCTTTTATCAATCAACACACATTTCAAGTGTTGTACAGCCAAGTAATGAAGACCTTCAT
The DNA here is from genome assembly GCF_001443285.1 of Poecilia latipinna. Lineage (NCBI taxonomy): Eukaryota > Metazoa > Chordata > Actinopteri > Cyprinodontiformes > Poeciliidae > Poecilia > Poecilia latipinna. Next base: position 539,962 of record NW_015112616.1, on the reverse strand, counting down.
TACAGTTTTATTGGATCTAGTGGTCTTCAATTGATAGTGAATTGACAGGAAAATGGGTGATGAGAGAATGGGGAAGACATGCGGCAAAGGTCTTGTTACGAAAGCAGCATTCACTTGAAAGTTTAAAACCACAAACCCATGTTTCAGTGCTATGTGCTGGTGAAAAACAAAATGAAACTCGCCCGTCACCCCGCAACGCCCACCCCCGCCCCCCAAAATACAAGAAACCCTTTCTGACTAAAGCAAAAGTCTGGGAAAAAATGAAGTGCAGCGTTCTCATTAGAGAGGATTAGGTCAACACACTTCGAGACAAAAAGAAAAAGAACACTGTGAACTGGACTTGCAATAAAATAGAGGTGTGTGTTTCTGTGTGGGCTCTCAAGCTTTTCGTTCTACTTAGGTACATTCTGACAGCAACTCTTTGCAGCCTTCCTCTTCACAAGCATTTTCTAGCACAGAAACTCTAAAATAGTTAAAGAGGCTTCCTGGTGAGTACTCTAAAAAAATGTAAAAGCTTGTGCACATTTAAACATCACTGTGAATGTTTTCTAGTTCTGTTTTCAGGCAGAGCAGAACAGTCTCGACTTTATTTGTGTGTATGCGAGTTCTTTGATCTACGCAGCTACACAGCTGTGACTTCATAAACATTGTGCATGCCAAGCCAATCAACACTTTTTTCCAAGCAGTCTGTAAGAGCATGCACCCTGAGTCATTAATGCCACTGACCCCTTTTTAAAACCGCCTGGTGATGAAACTTGCGTTTACATAATTCACAAAGCTTTCACAAATTAATCAACTTCACAAAGACAAATGCACTTGTTGACATGCAACTTCAGTTTAAGTCAAGCAACTGGAACCGATAAATGAGCTTAAGCTGCATGTTTTTAGCATTAATGTTAAAGAATAAACACTGAAGGGTACTGCAAATAAACGAAAACTGTAGAGCGTGAAAAAATAATATCCACTCCGCACACACCAATTAAAATTTGATTTCATGCACAAGGTGTTGCCAAACAATTGGAAACAGCTCATTGTACAAATGCTCTCTGACGACATTGTTTGTAGCTCGCACAGACATAGGAGGAAATATTCAGTCAATGAAACAATGCAGCAGACTGCGGCTGGCATTGTGTGGACCTCTCACTGTAAGAGGGAAACAATAGCCATGCATATTTTCGCACTATTAATGGAAACATGGATTTACACGAATATAGTGTTGATATGGAAAACATTTTCCTCAAGGCCAAATAAAACGTCCTTAGCAGGTGCTGGAGATGGAACATGCAGCAGTATGTGACGTTCAAGTTATTTTGGTCTGAAACAGCAGATACAAAACAGTTACCGGGTGGAAATCTAATAAAATGCTGTTTTATTTAACCGTTTGCTAATGTTAAATTGGAAGATTTAGTGATTTATGTGGTACACTGTTAGTTACCGTGGTATATCTAAACCTTTAACGTCGGAAAATTAAGGTTAGGTAGAGATTTCCAGCTACCAATTGAATTTATGTTATGAGATATAAATGAAAAAACAAGTTGTGGGTTCTTTGATAGAGAAAATTAAGAAATTACCAGATAATGCATCAAATGAGCAGTACGCCTGAGTGAGCCACTAAGGAGTACAGTGGCTCACAGATCTGTACACATACCAGTTAATATGCTTAGGTTGAGATGCAAAAGAATGAAAGCATAATAAATCCTTTTAAATCCTTTTCCAGATTTAATGAGACACTTACTCTGCATTATTTCAATTAAAAAAAACAAAATTTGTTTGAAGGTAAAACCATTAAAAATGGGAAGATGCAATAACCCAGTAGCCAGCTACTGGGTTTAATGGATTTATGTCTGGGCTGTATGAGGTACAGAAAAATCCATCTTCTCCTGGATTCCAGATTTGGCGTCAAAATAACTACTTAAATTTGTTTTCAATTTCATCTAGAAAAGTAACCACACATCATGATGCTGCTGCCACCAAGTTTTACAACAGTCACAATATCCTTTTGGTGTTTTAATTTAGGTTAGTTTCATCAGAAACTCATTAATCAACAAGGTTTTGGGAAATTTTACCCATGTTTGGATGTTTTCTTTGATAACAAAAGGCTTCTGTCTCATTACTCTACAGCAGATTGCTGACAAACCCTAGTGTTGGTGTCAGTGTCTTGTTAGCCTCATTGATCAGTGGTCAGCTTGCCTTTTCGATAATTTTGGAGATGGTGACTGTCCTTACAGTGTTATAAAACTTTGAGTATCCTTCTCCTGAAGGACAAATTTGTTCAGGTTTAAAAACTTCTTGCAGAGAAGCAGCAAACTCTGAAAAGCTAAGAGTCCAAGGTTCTTTAATAAATTACAGTCAATCCCAACATCAGATCACTTATCACACACTACCTGGATGTGATGACTTCTTTGGAGCAAACTTCATGTGTGTAAGAAATTAAAAGTGCTGGACAAACATTTCCAAAACCATCTGCAACAGATAAGAGGGTAGTATCCTCAAAGAGCCTCAGTTCAAAAATTAGTTTTGACAGCAGAAATCAGTGGATGCTTCAGGGTTTCCCCCCAGTGTATTATGAGCGTGGTGGGTTGCCAGTCTTTCCTTGTGCCCCAACCAGGCTAAGCAATACTTATTTTTGCATTTTTTAAGTCTTTATAGTTGGTGTTCAGGTATTAGTCTTCCAATCTTTCAATAACACATAATTATCAAGTGATATTTTCAAATTTCGTGTCAATTTTAAACATATTTTAATTAAAAAAACCAACAAGCTGCTAGATGAATGACTGTCCTAGCACCAAATCACCACGCTTAGGAAGTTTTCTGGGAGAAACCTCGTGCTTCATGACTTATTTGTTGCCGCTTTCTGAATGTTCCTAAAATCCTCCTGATGATTAAAGATTTTTAGTTACTCCAAACTGCGAGTCGATGAAAGCTACCTGTTTGGATATCAATATTAATGCAAAAGAATATGAGATATACATATGTTTACAAGTTGCAAAATATGCTTCAGGATCTTTCTCTAAATAGATAAATCGATCTATTTAGTGGTGTTTTTGATACACAGAAAATTATGGTCAAGAGGACATCTGCTGGATGCATTTTCTTCTCCTCTCTTTCTCCAACCTTACTAAATAAGGTTCCAAATAAAAGACAAATCAAACACCCGCTCATAAAAACAGCAAATCTCTACCATCTGTATATATGTGCTCATATAACAGTGTGAAAGCTCATGAGACCATGATCCAACCTGAACCCATTCCCCTTCCCTCTGGAATGCCAGAAAGCCAGCCGTGCCTTTGGTTCTGCCAACTTGGGATTTCAAGCTGCCAGCAGAGATCCTGGAGAAATCTCAGACTGCAGGGAGACAATTCAGTACCAACGTGGACAATACACCAGAGGCTGTTCGGGTCATAATGAACTTGTTTGGACCCTGGAGAGTGCTTTCATTGTGCCTGAGACATGCTCTCATTCTGCTTTGTTTGAGTGCCCTCAAGAAAAGCAGATCACCCACTGATCACAAAATTTAATGCTTGACAATTTCCTCTAATGTTTCTGGTGAATGTAAAACCATTGAAAAGTGGTCCCTCTCTTCCTCAGTGCAAGAAAATCCAACAATTTTCTAATTGACCCTTAAAATTATGAGGACAGAAAAGGTTATTAGTACAGTTTGTTGGTGCAAAATTTATCTGAACTTCCACTTATTTATTCCAGGTGACATTAAGTTACAAATTGGCAAAAAGCCAAGGTTTGATAAATGTTTTTACTGAATCAAAATATTTACACAAAAACATATGACACTAAATAACTGATTATCAGATTACAAACACTAATCATTAAAAAAAAAACTTCAAAACCAAAAAGAGACTATGTATCAGAGCCAAATGTTCAACCAAAACTTTCATGAAAATATAAAAAAATTAGATTTTTTTATGTTTAATTCATGTCAACTATATAGTTGAACTCAAAAATATGATTTAAAATGAATTAGTTGCTCTGTTCCTATATATATATTAACTCTTTGAGTTAAGATGATAGACATTCTCATTATTTGCAGGTCTTTCTGAAGGGATCCTGTCATGGATTAAGGACCTTGCTCTTGAATCTTGATTATGCTTTAGTACTACTTGGTTTAATAATATATTAACTTCATTTATTTTACTTATGTTCTGTATTCAGCTTCCAACTAGTTAGCATAACCATAAATACTGAATAAACCAAATGTTTGCATCTTTTAAACAGAGTAAACCACGTTTGCTTTCTATCCGCCTGTTGCCTGTAAGTGTGAAGCAACAGGTAGGGGAGGGGCAGAGTGGCTTTACTCTATTCTCCATAGAGCTGAGACAAAAGAAACGCCACAGCAGCACTTTTTCTACCGTATAATTAAAACACCTTTATACCCCAAGAATAGAATAACAGATAAATAACTGTAACCTTTAACACTAAAATAAACCCGTCATCATCCTCCCATATTTTGCATGGACTTCAGAAGTTTCATCCTACCCCTCTGTCAGCCAGGGCCAAGTCAAATAACACAGAGCAAGGCCACACAATGACAACAATGGTGTAATTATACAGAACTATTTGGAAGACATACTTGGGCAATGCTACAACAGTTTTAAGAGCACATCTCAAGTTAGTCTGACTAGTTTCTACTTGCTTGGTTTCAACCGTGCCTGGAGTCGTTAAGGGGCATTTTAAGCAGATAAGCTGTTAGTCGCAACTTTACCAACAAAAACGTCTAATGCAGTTTTTCAAAAACTTCCCAGCCTCCTTTCTTTCAAATTTGTATGAAAAGAGTGAGGAATATGCTTCCTGTTCAATGCAGCGCTCCTTCTGCTCTGTTTCAGATCAGTGGCACAAAGATCAAAATTACTTTAGGCGTTGATAAAAAATTAATCCGCCGCTCCTGTCGAGCCTTTCTTCTGCCCCCGTCTCACACATTCCCCTTATTCGCAAACTGTGCAGCCGGTGCAGCGAGCTGTTTTGAACTTCTCTCCCTCTTTGGGCACACCCGTGTTCATCAGGGGCTCGCTCCCCCACCAATCATTAAAGCACCACGATTTTCTTAAACGTCTTTTTTTTTTAAAAAAAAACATTAGTCTTTCATGGTGAATGTGAAAAGATTTGGAATTAAACTGTGACTTGCTGCAATCACTGGGCAGTAACAACGCCATCTGTGTTTCGCAACCCACGCACCTCACCACCATTTTGCTGTTAAAAGAAGAATGTATTTATGCACACCCCGTTGTGGTATTTCAAGATTTCCTTTTGCATCCCTGAAGGCCTGGTAAAATAAATATTTGAGATGAAGCATAAAAGTGAAACAGATCTTTAACAACCTGTGAAGAAAAATTTATTATTTTGGCTTCGTAGGCTTTTTTAAAGTGATTCTCAATAGTCTCTCCACTTGAAGGCCAGCCAAGAGAATGACTCTTAAATTTCTGCAATACAGACACTGGATCTAAAGCAGTCACTCCAGTCCAAACAATTTCCTCAATGCAGAGTAAAAAACACAGCATCCAACCAATTCACATTTATATTTAGAAAAATAATAACACAAGAGAAGGTCTTCATTTATTTTTTTCCACACTTTGCCATTTATGATAATTAATTACAGGCAGACGTTCAGTCTCCTCCCACACATTGTCTTTTACCGTAGCTGGTGACTGTGAAACACTTCAGAAAAATACCCTGCAGTGTTATTGTATGGTGAGAACGGGAAAGAACGAAAGGAGGAACCCAATGCCAAAAATAACACCCAAAAGAAATAACTCACTAAGCAGCAGCTAACACACGTGCATTTTCACCTTTATAGGTCTTTATATAACTGCAGGCTGAATGATTATAATGAATCCAGTGCTAATATTTTACCATATGTATATATTCTTGCAAAATAGAACTGCTGTAACTTTCCAAGGTCTAAATTTTTTTAAAATTGTCCTGCTTCTGTTTTTTTATAGTTATTCATAAATCTGACTTTATTTAATTATGTGTGCTATAATTTGAAGCCTCAAAATGAAAAAGAAAAAATATTAAAAATGTTCCCTGCTCACAAATTACAGCTAATTTCCAGCAGACTTTACTGCAGTGCTGCTACTGAACAAATAACACACAGATGTGGTCATTTAAGGGCATGCTACACATTAGTGTTACTGTTGCTGCTTACAGGGTCATGTGATTACACCAAGTGTTTAACACTGCCGGAATAATCTCACACAAGAAATCTAAAATATTGTTGGGACTTTGAATAATGTGATGATATGCATAGGTTGAGATTTTAAGTTTGAGTTTAAGTTAGAAACTCAAAACTGCAAAATGTTTTCATCATAATATCACAACATCTTAAAGTCTGTTTAAATAGAGAAAGGTTCAGAGTGACTGGAGTTTTCTCTGGCTGTATGACATAAAGAAACTCAGAATCCAGTTGCTGAGCACTGCCAGACAGCTCCCTGAAAGAAGACGTCAGATCTCCCCCACTTGCAAAACGGACATATTTGACTGTTTTACCAGAAGTTTATTCTATGCAATATCAAAATAGCAAAAAAGTTAGACTGTATATAGCTTTGCAATAACTGTAAATACAATCTCTCTGCAATGTCAGCAGTAGGAGTAATTATGTTATTTTACTTAAAAGCAATTAGAGTGTGTTGTTTATTTTTATTTAAACATTTTCTGTCTGTAAATATTTTGGTCTAAGCTATCCCATAAGAACTCCATGCTATCATATGCTTAAATGCACATAAAAGATAAAATACATGTTCTTTGGGAGAGGTAATAATTTTGAATTTAACAGAAAATGAAAGGGTTTGAGCATCAAAGCTTACACTGAAAAATGAAACTAAAAAAGTGATTTGATGGTTGTTTATGTACTGAAAATGGTTGGAAATTCCCGGTTTTTATTTATTTTTGTTACATTTAACGAACTGAGAAAATAGATTCTACTGTATTCGAAGTAAAATTGGTGAACATCTAAGTTTTCTAGGGTTGCCGGGGCATCTCTAAGCCACATGTGCATCACCTGGGTCCACTTGTTGCTGTTTTTCGTACTCACCCACTTTGAACTGGGAGGTTTGGTCCTCCGGGTCCGTGTGCTCCTTCACCAGCATCGTATGGAGGATCCCGAAAGAGTTCTGAATCCCGAAGATGGACCCGTTGCACCAGGTTGCAGCAAAAACCACGAGCCAGCCCCAGCCTCCTTCTGGCGGGACAAATCCGGATCCCTGGCCGTGCATCTCCAGCTGCACCCCAGCTTCAGCATCAGGTGAGGCGGAGAGAGTAGGCTTGGACTCTCCGTCTATCAGCTGCACGGCATTATCCTCCTTCGCGATTTTACACTCGCTACCCGCCGGCTGTCCATCCTTGCTGCCGTCCGCCTCCGGGGGAGCATCTCTCGGCTCCATCTGAGGCTCTGCGCCCGGCTGCTCCGTCCGGGACTTCTCTGTGGACGGCTTCGCTTGAATCTCTATCCCGTTGATCCCCATGCTGTCTGGACTGGAGGGGAGGTTACTGCTGGATTTTGGCGTTCATGCCGGGGATATAGGTCACTGACATAACAGCAGCGATTTGAATAACAGATTTGATTGGCTATCTGTCAAACGTGCAAGACGGATGGTGGTTCACTGGCACACGAGCCTCCTACACGCCGCTGGAAGCCGAAGTCTGAGCGTCAACTTCTGAAAATAAACCCCAGCCTACAAGCGCTACATTTTCCATTCTGGACTCCGTGTTTCCAGGAATTCACCGACCTAATCTCCCTTTCTAATATAATGTGTGTTCCCAGGAAGTGCCTGTAGAGAGTTAACCCATATATTTATTTACTTGTACTACTGGTTCCGCTCGGTGCGTCCGCTCCGCTTCGACACCGCGCTGTATTGTCACGCAGTCCGCACACGGTCCTTAACATCTCGCAGGCGGTGCGACAAGCTATGTCTCGCACCCCGTGTTTCCCTTGACACACATTCACGCTGTTTCGGATATAGCTAGGCCTGTGTGAGTCCCAGCTGTGGGCTGTGTCGGCTCTCAACTGTCAACACTGCTTCTGCCGTCATTGAGCTGCGGATCGCCACCGCCTCCTCTCCCTTCCCCGCCGCGGGCAGACAGTTGGAGCCAATGGGACAACTTCGTGGCCGTGACGGAAAGAGACGAATATTGGCGAATCAACTGGACGGACAACTAGCATGCTGTAGCTAACACACTATAGCTAGCATGTACAATTGTAGCTTCTAAGCAGCTGTAGCACTTTAGGCTGTTAAATATACCTGGTAATTCTTAAAACTATTAAGTTTAGACTTTATTATTGCATATCTGAAACTAGTCTTATACATAACGTATAAATTATTTTTATGTCTAAAAAGTAGACAGGAATCATAAAGGTGTCAGTTTCAACATGATAAACACTACAATCTCTTTTGGAAGGTTATGGCAACATACTGGTGTTTCTGTAAATTATATTATAGTTTGAACATATTTATTGTAGTGATTCAATTCAGAAGTAAAATCATCTGGCATTTTTTTCAGTTGATTTAGATGCCAGGCAAATAAAACCCAAATTCAATGTAGGACTATTGCATGGGGGAAAAAAAACAATTCAGACACGTTATGCTATGGTCGTTACTACTGGGTAAGCTAATCTAATTCATCTAATTGCTACAGTAGCTGGCTGGTTAATGTTTCCAAACATATTAATGAAAAGTTAACTGGAAGGAAGAAGTGCGGCAGAAAATACGTAAAAATTTGCACAAACAATAGCAGAAAACGTAACCTTAACAGGGAACTACAATCCTTTCTTTGAAAAATGTTGGGATATTAATGTGGGCTAAACCAAACATCTTCATTATAATCTTTGCACGACATTATTTCACCTGCTAAATTCTGTGTGTTTTGAGTTCCTTTCAAAATTAGCAGTTTTATGCAATAAAGTTGCTGCTGGCTGTGTTTACACTCTCATTTCATGTGAAAATGGCTACAACAAAATTTACAACCATATCTCTGACCCTCAGTCAAATCCAGAAGCAGAAGTGAAGCCTCCTGAACAACCGTCAAAGATACAGAAGGGGATTTCTGAATGGTCAACAAAACACTTGTCTTTTCCAGCAGCCATTGTACAACACATAGAGCAGTAGAACCAGCTGACCAAACTTGCACGTCTTCTACTAAGACGAGCAGTAGTGGGTTTAGCTCTGCGCGGATTGCTATGAGAAGGACTGGGCTCGACTAGAATTGCTGTAAGGGGCAGTGCCCGCGGATTAACGTCAGTGTAAAGAGGTTTTTGAAAAGGCTAATTTTCCAGACACCAAAATAGATTAACTTTTTTTCCAGAAAACAACTGGATGGGCTTTTGGATATATTTTGCATAATAGGTCCCTCATTAGACGAAATCAAGGGTTTTCAAAGTGTGGGAAAGCTAGCTCCCCCTTCAGAAACAAATGGACAAACTTCCCAGTTTCAAATAATTATGGTCATACTTCCATCCTTCCTCAGTCTCCTACTCAACCTAGCTTTTGATTCTACAAATTTAACCATTTCATCTTTGACATAGACTTGGTAAAGTTGGCTAAATGTCTGCAGTTACTGTATTTATGTTTTTTCCCTCATGTGCCCCTTCCTCCCTCGCCCCTGAAGAACCCATGGTTTATATCATTATCTATAATGAATGTATGAAATAGTTTCACTTTTCTAATTTAATATTTAGGAAAGTAGCACTTTTCAATGGGATTCTAATTCAATAAGGTGCACCTCTATAGCTTTATGCTTTTTATGAATTCCTCCAAGAAAATCAGCTATAATGCAAAGGTACAAGGCATTTTCCGGAGGTATTAAATTATAAACACAAAATCAGTCAAACGTATTTAAGACATAGATGTACACCGATATACATCAGTTTTACTTTTTGTGTTTTTATTTAGTTGTAAGACATCTGTTCAAAGGAACTGTTTAAGAAGATAAAATAAACTCTGCCCTGAATAGGACTTTGTCTCTAAAACAACTAAGTGATTTGAAGTATCAACATTTTTTTATTATTTTTCTTGTTGTTTTTCCTCGGTATTTCAGTGTTTTTAATAACATTTTAACATTTTTCATTTAGATTATTTTTACTTGTATTCTGTTCATCTGGAGCAGAGTGTTTGATCAATACATGAGAAGTCTACATGGGTTTTAGGAAAATTTGGCAACAGTTAAAGACACATGGAAGTGCTTTTTGAAAAGCACTGGGGCAGACTGGAATGAAACTGGGATCCTTGAAAGTCTTTGTTGAAAACTGTCACGTGTCACTTTCTCAGTAGGGGTTGCGAAGGACCAGACATCCCATAATGCAGGTTAAAAAAAAACACACAACTGATAGAGATGATGTTCCCTTTCTCACTGCCATCTTTTTTTTCCACAAAAAAATGTATGAATACTTTCTGCACTGTAGTCAAATTGTTTCACTAATTTAGAAATAAAGCAATGATAGAAATGTGCTTTTGCCATTTAGGTCAATGCTTTCAAACAAAAGCAGCACTGTCTCTCCTAAACCATCCATATGACTGAAGGACTTGGAGAAGAGAGTGTGCACAGAGATTAATTAAGTAAATTTCACACATAAGCAGGAATTTCAATTCATTAAGCACCAAAAACAGCCCTCTCTCTGTCATAATTGGTTAATTTAACAGTGGAAATAAAAGCAGAGAACGCTCATCAAATGATAAGTAACGTAGAATGCTGCTTTCTCATAACACAACACAGCTGCACAATCCTGGCATTGAATATGCAAACCACTAAAACTCCCCTGGAGCAACTGAAGCCTTTATTCAAGCATGTTTAATTTGTCCATCTTGACAAAAAGAGTGTGCAGATGTGGAAACTGACTGCTAGGACTGTTTTACTGTTTACTCATTAAGTCCTTCAGTGAGATCTTGTTTTAAAAGGCATTTGGAAAAAACTTTATTTCTTTCCGTTATCAGAATGCACCAATTGTAGCCCTCATCTCCTGTCTTAATGTCAGCGATCTGCTGCTGGAAACAATCTTAATTGTGGCCTCCAGTTTGGAGGCCCAAATAAGTTTCCAGTTTGGACCTGCCATTTAAGCTTACACCACAAACCTCCTTGATGGTAGGTAACTGCTTTGGGAGGGCCACTCATGACTGTTTGCCTTTCAAAGCCAGTTTTTATTTGCTTAGGTTTATTACCCCCTTTGGTACACTTTACTGTGTTGATATTTCAACTGTCTATCCAAACTTTTACCTTCAAATTAAGGGAAACTGTAAAAAAATAAAATAAAAAAATAAACTAAGGTTCATATCGTAAACCAGAATTTGTAGAAACTTAAATATCTCTACCTACAATCTTGCCAGTTTTACATCGTCACAAACCATGAGGGAGCCAAAAGGAAAAGAAGCTCCAAAGTTGACGTATCCAGACAGGACTGAAACTAGCTACCCAAATGAATACGCCAATTGGCAGCTGGAGAAAAGTTTTGTTGTCAGAGATTAAGCATAAGAACCACATTCCAACATCCAAGCTTGGTAGTAGTAGCATGATGATATGGGTCTGTTTTAGTGTGACTGTCAAAGCGGATGGAATAATGAGGAGGAGGACTGACTTTGAATTTTTCATCTTCATCACAGCTCAGCAGCTGAATGTTGGAAACAGGAAAAACTATCCCAAACATCCCTTAAATGTGGCTTGAAAGCATTAGAGTCTACAGAAAGCATTGATTTTTCAACAATTTGCAAATACAATAAATTTTTATTGTGACTGCAGAAAATATACAATAAATTATAAGAGTTTATTATTGAACTTGTAAATTCCATATGTTGTCACCATTCACAATGAAAAAATAAATAAAAAGTTAAAAAATGTAAAATAATTAAACACCCCAAATCAATCTGGCCTTTATGCTGATGGTGATGAGGGTATGTAAAATCCATACTACTGACCAAAACTGTTTCCTTCCTGAGGGCACTCCGTTGGATCTGTGCACCATTTCTAACACAACTCTAACAGTTTTATTGCTTGAACTCGTTTTACTTGCACTCTACTCTATTTTGGCAAAAATCTTCCCACCCAGAGGAAAGTGTCTCAATCACAGTTTGACCTTTGTTTTGTTTTGCTTTGTTTTGCTTTCAAGCCGCAACACATTAAAAGAGCTTAAAAATATAATAGGGGAAATGTGAGTTACAGCATACTCAGTGGATATCTAATTACACAAGCAGCCACAGGCTGGTGAAAGTACTTTATGGTTATTGTAATATTGAGTTGAACCTTTGTGATTAAGTAAAGTTATACTCAATGGCATGCACATATGTTTTCTTCACTTAGCTGAAGAAAACATATGTTTTCTTATTGTAATAGTTGCCTCAAACGGCAACTATTACAATAGCAAGCATCTACCACTAAGGGGCGCTACAACCATGTGTAAAATGTCTAAGATCACAAAGCTAAAGCATGGGAAAACAGTCAACTTTTATCACCTTAAATAGGTCAGAGCTGACTATTAGAACCACTGTTACAGTTTCAGGTCTTTTTGGGTATGTTATACAAGTTTTACAGATCTAGAAAGAGACATTTTGTCTTGTTCTTCAAACCAAGTAGCTCAAACTAAGTCAGATCAAAGACAGATCTGTGAATATCAATCTTGCCATTTATTGCCATCTGGATGTGGGTCTAGACTTTTATTGGGCTATTCACACATTAATATCCTTTGGTCTAAGCAATCCCATTGTAGCTCTGCCAGAATATTTAGAGTCTTTGTCCTGCTGGAATGAACTTCCTCCCCTTTGTAAAATTATTTGGGTTTCTTCCAGTACTGCCCTGTGTCTAGCTTCATTCCACTTCCCATAAACTCAAATACCAGTTTTTCAGATACATCCACCACCATGTTTCGCAGTTGTGCTGGGGTATTCAGGGTGTTGGTCACTGTTTTTCAGAATATCTTATTTCATAAAAGTCAATCAAGATGTGTAGCACATTTCAGCAACAAGGCAGTTCAAAGTGCTTTATATCATAAAAACATAAAAACAAAAAAAATACAAAGTCATAAAAGACATCTCACACAGTGAACCAATAAACATTACATTTTGTCCAGCGTCATCACTTTACATCAAAATGTTGGTCAATGTTTCATTTATTATGGTTCAAAAGCAACTCTAAAGAGGTGGGGTTTTAGTGTTTCAGCTGTTTTGCAGTTTTCTGGAAGTTTGTTCCAGAATTGGGGGATTTGCTGCATCCCATATAAGATTTGAGCCAAAAAATAATAATAATCAGGACTCAAGTCTGACTTTTGACAATGACTTTCTTCTTCCATGAAGTCTAAACTTGTGGCTGTTAATATTTGTCATCAGATTCTCTTTCCAGGGCTGCAGTTCCTCCAGATGCACAATACATTTTTCAGTTTTTTTATTGGAAAAACATTTTTATAACAATGTACCACTTTCCCTTGACTTTTCAAATATGCATTTGCTTTAGACTGGACTTCAACTAATAATCAAATCTCATATTGTCCACTTTTCACCTACAGTTAGGCTTCAGTAACAGATTAGAGGGAGTGACTTGTATGCTGTTATGGCTGATAGTGATACCACAGAAATCTTACTCCTCCATGTCCTTAAAGGCTGCCTGTGAAACAAAGAGAGCAATAAAATGTATTAAAAACTGAAATAGCCTTTATAATTTAGAGAAATAAACCCTAAAATATTAAGTGAAGAATATACTTTCTATCACACTGATTGTAAGGAAACGCGGTGTGATAAGTAATGTGAGCCCACTTTACGATACGAGCTGCTCCATCGTCAAACATGTGTTTCCTATTATTCTCCTGAGGACTGGGTAGACAGTGTGGGCCTCTGTGGCTCCACCGGGTTAAAATTAGCTGTGCACTCGTCTTCTCTGTGTCTAGATATACATCCACCTCAGGATTCCTTTTGAATGAAGTGGTGAGAGGTCAAAGGTGATGGGGATCCAGCCCATAGTAGCGCTTCCTGTTTAAAACAAAATAGTTGAAATCCTCAGAGAGGTGTGTGGGTAGGTGGGGGAACGAGGCCCACACATTTCTGCATTTCAACAAGTCAGCTGGGGCTTGACTCACTGACTGAATGAAAAAACAAAACCATGTGATACGATTATTAGAAATAAGATGCTAAGGGGAACTGCTGCCTTATATGGTTCTTGGCTTCCTGCAAAGAAATAGGAGTATCCAATACAGATTTTACGAAATAAAGTAGATTATGTTATGTTTAAGTGATTATGTAGATTATGTATGTTTAAGTATCACTGCCAGTAGTTAAGTATCACTGCCACAGGACATGTTGTCCTGCCACATGTCTAACATCTTGCTCCAACTTGTTGTTGTGGGGTGGAGGAATTTGCATTGGGAGGTAGGTCATTATCTTAAATGCTATGACTCAGTGCATGACTTCCTTTAATCAGTCTTTGGTACCTTGTTGGAAAAGTTTAATACACTAGCATACCCATGGCAACAGAAAACTATGCTATTTAACAGTTTATGCCTTGTTTTGTGAAGTCATAAATAAGACAAAACACTGATGTCTATCACAGGTGAAATCTGCACGCAGGTATGTGCCTGCACACTGAGCTCTGCTTGGTTTCCCCTGAAAGGTGAGTTGGGTAATTCATCCTGGAATGAGCATGAGTGTTAAACAGCAACTTTACTGACCAACTCTATGACACTGTAATAGTTGTCTGGAATACTGTATGTCATGCTGTGTTTCAAAATGTGTTTCCTATCATGTTTCTCACTGTTTATTTGTTATCGCATGCTTGAACTTGAGAGATGGTTTGTCATCTGTTGGGGTTACCGACACAAGATTACAAATGATTTGTAGTCATTTGTGACTACAAATCATGAGACTTTTGCACCCACGTGGAGGAACTTTGACCAAATGTTCTTTGGGAACTTTGACTAGGACACTTTCAAACCTTGATGTTTGTTTTCTGAGCCATTCAGATGTGAATTGGCTGCTGTACTTCAGGTTGTTGCCCAAGAGAACAGAACATTTCTTCCAGATCTTGTGGTGAAAAAGAGAATTTATGATCACAGTTTCTACTTTGCAATCTGTCCTGGTCAAATTTGATTTCTGGTTTGTTTGGAAGTGTTTTTGTTGTTGTTTTACTGAAATTCTTATTTTATATCCTAAATAACTTTCCAGATATTTCCCAATGTCTTTGTGGTTGTCTAGATACTATTGGGCAAATGTGAAACAGTCATCATTGTGTGGCAGACAATGTATAATTTCAATCAAATGCCGTGTCCTTGCACTCATTTATTTAAAACGTCTAGAATCTGTTCAACGTGATATAATCAATAATTAATATAGTTTCACTATGAAATGGCATTGCTCAATGTCAATTGTAAACACTACAAACGGGGTTAAGAGTTCAACTGATACAAAGAGTGTTTATTTGATATTGCGAGACAGATATACAATAGATTTACAACTTTTTTTCTGTTGCCATAGTGACAGGTTATTTGGTCGCCTGGTTGCATATTTTGTGGGTCCTTTATGTCCTATATTTTTTGTTTGCTTTAGTGCAGTTGTGTGCTAGCGACATATTCTTTGTCGTTTGTAATAGTTGTAAGATTTTAGGATGAGTTTGAACAGAGGTTGAGATTCGGGCTGGGATTTTTAGTTGGAGAGGGGTTTTTATGATGTCTTTGGGACTAAACAGTCAGTCATCTGGCAACCCTGCTTAGATAGTGGTTTTTTTTTTCTTTTATAAACGACTTATCTCAAAAGGGTCAAATATTTGTCCATAACATTTTAGCTGTTTCTTCAGATGTTACCAGTTTGTTCAGAAAATAATTAAGCACATGGGAATAAAAAAAAAGTTTAAGGAATTTCATAAGACTTGCTTATCAGGATAATGTCATATGACAGAGTTCTGTCTTACGACTATTGAGAGAGACTGTCTCAGTTAACAGTGAATGCAGTGATTTAACCCTGTGATACATCACTGCAACCTGAGCCGTGATGATCCAAGCAAGCTGTTGAATCTTATCAGTCTCTGACGGTTAGAAAAAAAGAACAGGGGGACACATAGGGGATGTGAAGGAGATGATTGTCTCAAGTAGTCAAAACATTAAAGCATGGAGCAAAGCTGAAAAAGCAGTGGTGATGAGGGAAAACTATGGGAGGAGCAGGAGAAAAGTAAAAAATTTTCCACTGTGGTTTGTTATACCACCACTGAAGGAGAGTGACGCTTTGAACTAAATGCTAATGTGAGCAAGCTCAGTGTTTAAAGACATAAACATGCTAACAAATGCTAATTGGTACAAAGCAAACCACATTTGGGGTTGAATGAAGAATGTTACCAATTTATACCAACCCCTGGGGAACACAGTGTATTTAACACTGATTGATTTCATGTGTCTACTGTTACATGAAGCAGTAAAATGTAAGATCTGTTAGCACTTAGTGCCATTGCTAAATGCTAAATATATATCAAATACTAAAATCCAATAATACTGCTTGTTGTTTTATCAGATAGTGTTTACTTCAATACCTGTAATTTACAAGAATATATAAACCAAAATATATATTGTATTTTTTCTTATCACTGAAGTACATTTTGAGTAAAGAAGCCTGGGAGATGGTGGTAAATGGACTTGTGTCCAGAACTGTTTTTGTTTGCTTACTTTTGTGCCTTCTTGTTCAACAAATGATAATCTTAACATATTAGAAAAGGTCTAACATGTGTGTCTAACATATTTCAGAATTTAAAAAAAAACATTTTCTTGCTTTAGTAGATCCCCAACAACACCAAAACAGCATGTACAAGCAAAATAAATGTAATTTTAAATAGAAAATGCTATTCATATTCATTCTGGTTAAATTATACATTTTATGATTTTGTGCTCAAACTGAAGAAGTTTCACCCCTTCACCCTTTATCTTTTATGCATCTGGTCTGCATGTTCAAAGCATGAATTGACTGAGAACCAGGCGTGTTTCATCTAGCCTGAGATAGTGTAATAAACTTCATCAAAAATAATTCTGTTACATTGCACAACAAGAAGTAAAGAGAACATGCAGTTACTGAGGTTTCACTCTTTTGGCGTCACCTTTTCTGAGCACTAATCCCAGCTAGATGCCAAACCCCTTACGCTTCGTTTCCAGAACCTAGTTTTACAAAGAACTTTTATTTAGAGCTTAACATTGTGGCACCCATGACTCTCCGAGGCTAATAGTAAACAAGTGTGTGGTCCTTCCTTCCTAGTAAAAGCAATAAAAAACATCATAGAGTGTTTCTTGAGTCTGAAAACTTTTGTTCTATTTAAACTGTTGCATTAGTTTATAAGAATGCATTCACACACAACAATAAATACGTTCTGTGTTTATTTAAGGGCTGTGCTGGTGTACCTTTTACAACCACAAGCTTAAGTGTATTTTATCAGGATGTTTTTGATGAACTAACAGTAATGCATAATGGCAAAGTGAAAAGAAAATGATGCGTGCTTTTCAAATATTTTTACCAATGAAAATCTAAAAAGTGTGGCATGCAGTTGTATTCAGCACCTCTTTGTGTGATAATATCCATATTTTTGATATGAGTATTGGTAATAATTAACTCTTTATTTAGCCTGCATTGTCCCAGTAAGATGCAGAATTCTTTCTTTCTTTCCATTTCAATCCATCCATCCACTGTCTATACCTGTATATCTTTGCAGGTCAAGTCGGAGCATTTGGCTGTACGTTGGTGGACAGGGGGCTGGGTTACATCCAGGACAGGAAACCAGTCCATCACAGTGCAACACTGAGACACGACAAACAACCACTCAAACACGTTTAATCCTAAGTCAAATTTTGAGACCAATTAATCTTAGACAAGCGTTTTTCAGACTGTGGGGCAAAGTCAGAAGGGGCGTGGGCACATGACTTGGAATCTGATTGGTCAGCCAGTCAGTTTGTTTGATTCGCTTTTTAAAACTGTGAGCCTCAGACTGCTTATTAATGTATTCTGAAGGATATATAATAATTTTTTCTCTTCTTTTTTTAATACCATGTTCAAGTCAACACTTCATGTCAGTAGGTGTCAGAAATGCTCATGTTGTTGTTTTACAACTACCACTAATATTAATAATTACAAGAACAAGAAACAGCCTGAAACTATTGCACAAAAAAGGCCTTCCAATTTTGATCATGAAGGAGTAAACTTGTTTGCACTATGTGGTCTATAATAATTCAAAATTGTTGGCTTCAGGTGGATAAAAGTTAGCATAATAGCACTAAGATACATAGAGTTTTCGGAGTTAAGCTACTCTAAGCTAAGCAGGCTAATCGAGTGATTTTGTTGTGCTCCAAGCCAGTGTAACAGGAGAATACTAAGCTTTATTTGGGTAAATAAATAGTTTTATTTTTCTTTTTAACTTTGGCCCACTGTTCATTATTATTTAATATTGTGTATTTAGATAAAATAAAAATTTTCCTGTGCCTCCCTCAGTCTGTGCCCCTTTGTAGGGTTTCTATACAAGTGAGTAATAAACTGCCTTCAGAAATAGTTTTCCAGATAACAAACTCCTAAACTTATTAATATTCATGACTTACACAAGAGACGTGAGTAATAAACTGCTTTCAGAAATCGTTTTCCAGATAAACTCCTAAACCTATTCATATTCATGACTTACACAAGAGACGTGAGTAATAAACTGCTTTCAGAAATCGTTTTCCAGATAAACTCCTAAACCTATTCATCCAGTCATTATAAACTCCAGACATACCAGACATGTCTCAGTGCTTTCAGCTAAGGTTGGTTAAGGTTGTGTAAATCTCCTAAAACCGAAGGGAATACTCTGCCCTGGTACTTTTCTTTTCCTTGGTTCCCCAATGCCACTTGGGAAGAAGAATTAAAAAAAAAAAACAGCTTAGCAAGTTTTACTCCATAAAAGGATTAGAAAAGAGAAGGCTTTCATCATTTCATTCCTTTGTCACAATGGGGTCGCATGAGAAGAGGGAGTCTGTAACAAACAGGCATTCCTCACCCCCGACTCTCAGAGGCACTCATAAACACACACTGTAACGACCTTATGTCCCGCTCTGCTACACGAGATCACCTGCAGAGTATGCAGGAACTTCATCTGTAAAGTATGTGATCAAAAGCAGACATATTCACCTCCGGTATAAAACAAACACATTCAACTAGCGCAAGCATGCCTCCTGCTGCTGCCGAGCCAATTAACATGCAGAACAACACTCATCTTTGTGGTAACTGGCCCCCCACCTCACACCCCTTTCCAGACAGCTTAAAAAACTCAGTTCAAAAGAAGAAAGAAAGGAACACTGATGGCTAGTTGGAGGACTGCTTGAGAAAGAGAAGGCACTGTGAAAAAAAAAAACAGTATGACGATGAAAAGAAGGGAGGGAGAGGCAGCCACTCAGGGGAGAAACAGAGGGGGTGTTGAAGAGGAGGAGGAGGGGAGAGTTTGAGAAATAGTTTAAAACAGTGAGAACTGCAGACATTTGTGAGCACATGGAAAGAGCCAGAGCAGCGGGAACAAAGAACTTTAAGAAAACAAACTAAACAGCATCGAAAGGTAGAGTACAACTTTTCATTCATTTTATTAGAAATACCTTCTCCTAACCAGCTGCAAAACAGTTGCATGTTTTGTTTTGTTTTTCTAAAGGTTCAGCCATCAGTAATTGTCTCTAAGGACACATGAAGAACTTTCATGCCTGCTAAAATTCATTTTGATTTATCCAAGTCATAAAATACTGTCACTGGTTTGCTGTTGAAGTTTCGGGCTCCCACAGACCTTATCTGGCTTTCTGCCAGGAGTAAATGGAAGTGCTGATCTGTGTCACCCCAATAGCTTCCAGCAGTCAGATTTATTTATCTTACGGTGTTTACAGGATAGAGACCAGAACATTGCAGATGTCTGGGTGTATTTAAAGGCATCCCTTAGCAGAAAGTAGACTTGAAAACCCCCCCCTTAAAAAAACAAGTTGTTTTTTTGGTTTGGGATCAAACTGTGGTCAAGGAAGAACAAAAAAGATTGCTGTTAAAGTCTTTACTCTTTCTTATATCAAAGTAGGGGAAAAAATGTACAAAATTTTACTTTTTGTAATTAAAACTTTTTCCTTTTTGGCTGTGTTCAAAGTTGTGGCTCATAATAGTTATATTCATTTTCATGTTTTAAATGTGTAGAAAAAAAATTACAATACCAATTGACGCAACCAAAATTTGATGAAAAATATGCTTTGGATTGCTGAATTCTGGCATTAGTGCATAAAACCACAACCACCCCCACAAAAAAGATCAAGATGTATCTAATCAGATGAAATATAAAAGCAAGAGGCCTAGCAAACCAGCACTCAGTGAGGAATTTAAAAGTTCTCTCATAACCTCCTAAGTCTTCCAGTAATTCACCACGGTGTTAGAAACAAAGGAAGCAACTTTAGGTTGCTTCCTTTGTGCCCAAGGTTCCACCTGCTTCACAATCCTGAGACAAAATAGTGTTTCCAGTGGAAAGAAGAGAAATCTGTCCTTCCTACTTGTTTTTATTTACATGGAGCTCAAAACACATTTACTGCATAGGTAGAGTGCTCAATAATCCTCAGGTCTTTTTTGTCACAAATTGTTCACCATATTCCCATTAAAGTGGCTTATTATACCACTAAAACTGTCTGAAGAGAAAAAAAGAAACTATGAAAGATTTCCATATTGCAGACATTATGTCATTGACCACTTAATGGTAGATCCTTCCTGTCAGGTCGGTTGGTGGGGGGGTATGGAGACCGTATGGCCTGTATGCGAAGGCCTTATGGACGTGGCCGTCACGCGTTCGAGTCCCACCCTGTTGGCCTTTGCTGCATGCCTTCTCCCTCTTTTACTATCCACTTTCCTGTCAATCTGCTGTCAAATTGAGGCCACTAGAGACAAAAACATCCTTTAAAAATAATAAAACTGTGTTTTAAAATGTGTTATTTACTATAAAGACCAACTGAAAGGTCAATTATGATTTATTAAGTTCTTACTTTTCAGAATTATAGGTTTTCACCCTATTACCATTTTTGCTGCTATTTATGTAAAATAAATGTAGCTCCACAGATCTTATTTTTACTGTGGCGCAGTTTTCAGGATTTGCTTTTGTGTGACTTGACATTCTTAAAATTACTATTCTTTATACCTTGTTTAAACAAAGTAGTTGAATTATCGATTAAAGCTGGTATCAATATGACATGGATAACTTTATGTGCTTGGTCACAATAATGTGAGTGATCTATTTTTGCTTTCTTTTTCCAGAGAGATGGGATCACTTTGTGGGAACCTGGCTGTACTTCTCCTCTTCCTCTCACCTCTAATGCACTCCCACCTCTTCGCTCGTGCTTCTACATCTTCCCCATCCATCACTCGTAAGAAGGCCATAAACGTGGAACACTTCACCATAGTTAACCCCAACACTGATTATGATGACTTCAGCATTGTTCATGAAGTGGTACCTTCTGCTAAAAGTCCCCGTTTGAACAGTGAAGTCGTGAATACACCCTGTGAATACAATTCCTGCCTGGAAAATCAGGAGCCCTGTGAAATGATCAAAGCTAGAGAAGGGTGTCTCTGCCCTGGGGTGAGTGATGAGGACAGCCCTCCTCATGCTCCACGTATCGAAACACTGCGGCCGATCACCACAGGGGAAAACGCAGGGAAGATAGAGGTGCAGTGGTGCGCTCCTGACTCGGTTGTTTCCTCCTACAAGGTGACTGTAGAGGGAAGTGGCAACGATTTGGAGTTTGGGGATGGTGCCCGACGAGCCACGGTGGGATCTTTGGAGGTGGGGACAAAGGTTTGCGTGGAAGCAATAAACAAAGCAGGACACAGCAGTTACTCAGACTTCTCCTGCAAGCGGTACGAACGCCCTGAATTGCTGGAGCTCCAACTGCTGGCTGGGGTCATAGGAGGAGGAATCGTCTTAATTCTGCTTCTTATTATAGTAGCTGTGGTCCTCTGTAGGAGGAAGATGTGTCAGAAGGCGCAGCAGGAATCAGGCGGGGGACTGGGAAACCCCTCTTACAAATCAGAAAGAGCATCATGAGCCAGACAAAAGAAACGTGGACAGTTCAATCCAGTCAAGTTAATTAATAACAAAAGATTAATAGTTTTTTATGGTGTGTCTTATAACAAATATATGGTTTAAACTCCTGTTTCAAGGAATCTGCATGCAATCATGCAAAAATCAGTGAAATATGACTAACATTTGCTATTTTGTTGTTAGTTTTACAGGTTTGTTTGCAGGCGAATTAACCTTAGTAGATTAATTTTATAGTATTTTGTTGGGTTTTTTTATTGTTAAGCTTACATATTAATTGTTTTTCTAGAGTGGTGACTGAAATTGTTTTAATAAAATTATTTTTTATAAAAGTCTGAGTATGACTGATTTGATTTCAGTGAAAATGGCATTACAGAGTTCATTTCTTCTACATAATCATTTAACATAACTCAAAAGTCTGAGCTCAGTATATACTGCAGTATTTTTGCTTCACACCCTAATGCACCCTCATATGCCCACCATTATAGTCCTTTAAAAATGGGTTTTGACTGGATAAAAAAAATTGCATATGAAATGCAGGACATTTTAAATTAAAAAAGGGTTTCTGTAGTTCATTTTAACCCATTAAATATGGGGTATG
Organism: Poecilia latipinna; assembly: GCF_001443285.1. NCBI lineage: Eukaryota > Metazoa > Chordata > Actinopteri > Cyprinodontiformes > Poeciliidae > Poecilia > Poecilia latipinna. The sequence continues at coordinate 517,353 of NW_015112616.1, read as the reverse complement.
TAACTTTTCTTTTAGTGGTTTTTATATATTTGTTAAATCTGCCATTATGTCCTGGCATGAGGCAAAGCTCTGGATTTTTAGATTAAGTTCAGGGTCCCTTTAGAAACTCCTCTCTCTTTTCACACTTTTAAGGGTTTTTTTTAAACTCTACTTTTATTGTCAGGGAATACCATCAGACTTGTTATGGCTTTTGATTCTCTTCACAATGTATAAGCAGTTGTTTTCCTATATTATCTCTTTTTTTTACAAGCTTTTCCAATTAAACTGGACCAGAAAGAACTATAAGAATTGTGGTACCTCAACAACACAGACATAAAATAAAGCTTCATTTTATTTTGAAAGTCTTCTCAAAGGTATCCCAGAGCATAGAAAGTACCACCCACTTTCTGTATGGGAGCCAATAATGTGTCAGTAAACAAAATGAGGAAGAAGTCGACATCACAGCTCATTTTCACAGTTTCGCCCTTTGACCAGGATGGGAAACACAAGTAAGTCAATTTCATGTAATGCAACAGGTATAATATGCAATTTAACACTGACCTATAACAACGCGTAGACTTTAATGCAGTTTCAGATTGTTAGAATATTTCCTCATAATATCAAAACCTTTAATTGTTCGTAAAATGCTAATCTCCTTGGAGGGACTCAGCATTTTAGATTAGGATACAACACCAACCGGATCCAGTGGGAGGAAGTAAAGCCGGTTGCCAGAGGATCACGAAACAAATTAAAATATTGTTGAAATTTGCGACGCCAACCTGTTGCATTATTTTTTATGAGGTCATCTTGACTTTACTACCAAATGTTAAGAAGCGCCATGAATCCTTCAGATATTTTTTCTGGAGTCAGGGAAGTGATCTTCAACATTACCTCCCACTGATGAGCGGTTGATACCTGACGCCATCATTGCTATATTCAATACTATAAGGTAGCCTAATGTACAGCCGAGAGCAACTAAATGGGCTGTAGCTCGTTGCAGATTACATGATTTGTAATAACAGTAGGTGCTTCCGCAGAAAGTACAGTTTTGTGGCCGATTGATTTATCACTTGAACTTGTTTTTTTGTTTTTGTTTTTGTTTGTTTTAAGTGGTTTTCTCAAAGTTTTGAAATGTTTTGTGGTTTTCTCCATCTTTTCTCTTCTAGTAAAATACGAGGAACTGAAAGCTCTTATAGAAAGCAACAAGGATCTGGTTCTGATTGATGTCCGCTCCGATGGTGAGGTGGCTGGAGGACGTATCCCTGGTGCCATTCACATTCCCGGTGAGACCTAATTTACTATTTATTCTCCATAGAGTGAGTTGTAGGAAAAAAAATAATGAGATACGCTTAAAAGCATAAGTATTACAGGATGTGCTGTTTTACATGCAACGCGTGTTGTGGTGAGTGAGGATAACTATTCTGGTTTTTCAGGTTCTGTATATTTTGCATGCTCATCTCCATTCTGCAGAACCTGACTAATAGGCAGTTGTCTAATCTTCCTTTTATCTCAACAGTTCACACACTAGACGCTGCTCTTAGCATGAACCCAGATGAATTTAAAGACAAGTACGGCGTATCGAAGCCACCGCTGAATGCTCCTCACATTGTGTTTTACTGCCAGTCAGGCGGGCGATCAATGATGGCAACAAGAAAGGCGGTCCAAAAAGGATATACCAAGTAAATTAACTTTTTTTGTTGTGTTTTTGTTTATGAGAATGTCTGTAGCTTCTGTTTGTGGTCAGAGGAAAGGGGTTTGTCCTGTAACCGGAGGGTTGGCAGCTCAAACTCCCACTTCCGCCGTTTCAGTCGTCATGTCTCTTCACCAGGTGGCGAAGATATGGCCACCTGGTGGTGCGCCACCTGAACAGAGGGCCAGGTGGCGCAGATTGAACGGCAGCCTTGTTTCTGTCAGTCTGCCACAGGGCAGCAGTGGCTACAATGTAGCTCACCACCATCAGTGGGTGAATGGCTGATTGTTGTGTAAATCACGTTAGAGTCCTCAGACTTAATGAGCAGATGTAGACCGCTTGCCATATTCCTTATTTCACACTGTTTTAAAACACTTTTTGACTTTCAGCATACCGACTGTGATCAAATTAATTTTGCATTGTTTTTTTTTTTTATGTAATTATGGCAACTCCTGATTCTGTGCTTTCTTTGTCCTATTCAGTGCACGTAATTATGCCGGAGCCTACAGCGAATGGTCAAGAAAACAAAGGAATTGATTTCTTTTTAAGGAGAAGCCTCATATTGTGCATTATATTTATATACACCACACAAGTTTTACAAATGTTTTTATGTCGTTGACACAGAAACTGTAAAATCTGAAGTCATAACGCACAATAAATTAACATGGAATAAAATGTTTTTTATTCTTAAAACTGTCTTTGTGAACTGGAGTGGTTTAATTAAAAAACTGCTTCAGTTTTGCATGCTGTATATATAAAGTCATAAATACATATAAATAAATGTGCAAATTAAAAAGCTTGTTTTTTGTTGTTTTTTTCCCCCTTTATATTAATGTCTGGAACTATGCAGCGGGTCATGTTAGTCTCTGTCAGTGGTTAAAGATAAGGAGTTTCAGGAAATACAACTGCTTGATATTTTGGGGATTGGGTCCCCTGTGATGTGAAGAGATAAAGTAAGTTGATGCTCTACAGCCCATGGCCATGTAAAAAAATATACATGTATAATTACTAAAGATTTCAATAATTTATGTATGTTTTAATTTGTCTAAGATAAAGATAGATTAATTTGATGCATGTACCTTCAGATTTATTACTTTCACAAACACACATCAATTGTGATACTTTTTGGATTATTGAACTCTGGCACTTATGGCTTTCCATACATGCTGCCTCCTAAATTGTTTGTATTTTAGATTTCTACTTGTGTGATATGTTTTTATGCATAAGATCAGAGAACATAAAGACGAGAAGTCCAGTTGTACAGTTGTAGCCTACAGTAGACCACTTACGCTACAAGGCATAATCCTCATTTGTTCGATTTACACAATTTATCAGATCGAGCATAGCAAGAACAGCAGCCTTATGCATCACACTAATGCACACTCACATACCCACTATTTTGTGGTTATTTATAAAGGGGTGTTAGCTGGACAAAAACCTATGAGATATGCATGATGTGCTTTTAAACTGATATTGAAAATAAATTGATTTCAGAAATGTATTTTAAAACATGAAATATTGTATAGGTTTCTTACAGAAATTATATAAAAACTGATCATTCTTTTATGAAAACTGTAATAACACGCAACGTCAAAAATGTTATGTTATGGCCGACGCAGTCTTGAGAAAAATTATTGACTTAACATTGTATAGCAAACAGTTATTATAGATACCCTCCACAAAACAGGTACGCCACAAAAAGTACCTGCTAACGCAGCTGGTGTGCGACAGAGTGTATCTAAGATGATTAATGTAAAATTGAGTGGAAGGAAAAGTGAGGTGGCAAAATGGGAAACAGCAGTTCTGAGAGTAATGTGAAGCAAAAAATATTAAAAAGTTGGGAGGATTAAGAAGTTGTGTCTGTAACCAATCAGTGCTTTAAGAAGATCCACACATACATTTTCATTACAGTGATATTCTAATTTATTAATATGCACCTACAGCTCTTAGCTCTGGGTTTGCTTAACTATTGATATGGTTCACTCAGAATTTGGTCTGTTTATAGTTCTTTCTAACTCTGCATTTTTGGTTTGTTTTACTCTACTTTTATTAACAGGAACAGCGTTAGATGTTGTATGACGTTTGATTCATTTTCAACTTAATACCATTTACAGTCATTTTCTTATTTGTCTGCTTTATAACGAAATTCTTTTAAACAAAACTTTTATAAGGATATAGTTTGTTTTTTTAAGCATAATTTTGACAAGAAGTCTATAAAACTAAGGTAAGCTAGAGGATAGTTATTGGCTTGCTTCCACCCACTTTCTGTCTATGAGCCAATAACGTCTCAGTAAGCAAAATGAGAAAGAAGGTATCACCTTATAGGAAGTCATTACAGCTCATCTTCACACCTTCGCTAGGATGGCAAACGCAAGTAAGTCAATTTCATTTACTGTAACAGGTAGAATGTGTATGCATCTTAGCATTTAACTTAAAAAACTAGCAGTCTTTAACTTAGTTTTGGGGGAAAATATATACAATAATACTAAAAATGTGTTATGAATATACCTCTGACAACTAAGAGAAGTTGTCAGTTGTCAAAACTTTTAGTACTTGTCCTTATTGATGTAAATGTAAGATAACGGAAATGCCCATATAATACTTCTCTCACCCTTTTTGGAGTGACTCAGCATTTTAGATAAGGTTCACTCTAAAGCCTCCTGGATCCATTGGCAGTACAGTTATTTGCCAGGGCATCACAAAACAAACCACTTAAAATATTTGTAACGCCCTAACATGTTGCATTATCTATGATGGCATCTTGACCTTACTACCAAATCCCAGAAACAAGTTGTGCGATAAGCAGAATGCCCCGTGAATGCTGGCTTTATTATTATTATTATTTTATTTTCTTACAGATTTCTAGATAGATACATAGGCTTTTTGTCATTTTCACATTAATCATTCAGAGCTTTCAGCAGTTCGGGTAACATGAGCTCGGCAGTTTTATGTTAATGTACATTTAAATAATCCTTACTATGTCTGTAAACATGGAGTCAGGGAAGTGATCTTGAACATTACCTCCCACTGATGAGCGGCTGATACCTGACGCCTTCATTGTGAGGTCAACTATAAAGTAGCCTGTATGTACAGCTGAAAGCAACTAAATGGGCTGTAGTTCGTATCAGATTACATGTTCTGTAACCCAACGCACAAACTGATGGTGCTTCCTCAAGAAAAAACAGTTTTGTGTTTTACTGATTTATCACTTGATCTTGTGCTTTTAAAAAAAAATGGTAGATGCAGATTTCTCAAAGCCTTGAAATATTTTTTCCACGTGTTTTTTCCTAGTCAAATACGAGGAACTGAAAGCTCTTATAGAAAGCAACAAGGATCTGGTTCTGGTTGACGTCCGCTCCGATGGTGAGGTGAATGGAGGACGTATTCCTGGTGCCATTCACATTCCCAGTAAGACCCGATTTATTACAATTTACTCTCCATGGATTGTAGAAATAGGAAAATGATGTACACTTGAAAGCAGAAGTATTATGGGGTGTGCTGTTTTACATACGTATTTTCAGGTTCTCTATATTTTTGCATCCATTGCTTCATGGTGCAGCATCTGACTAATATGTCGTTGTCTCTTTTCATTTCAACAGTTCACACACTAGACGCTGCTCTTAGTATGAACCCAGATGACTTTAAAGCCAAGTACGGTGTAGCAAAGCCAGCGCTGAATGCTCCTCACATGGTGTTTTACTGCCAGTCAGGCAGGCGAGGGGAGATGGCAGCAGGAAATGCGCGGCAAAGAGGATATACTAAGTAAATGGGTTATTTTTGTTGTGATTTCTGTTTATCAGAATGTTTCTAGACTCTATTTAATTAAAGGCATTTTGATTTTGTTATCATTAGAGTAAACACCTGCTAATTAAAAATAAGGAACTTGGTTGTATCAAACAATATTAGAGTGTGTTGCCACTCAAATCCAATTAAATAATGAAAGCTTTTCATAGTAAATGTAACAATCCCATCATACGTGTGATAAAAAACAGCATTTTGATCACTTTGTTTGCATAAAAATCATATAATAATAGATCAGAATCAACGTTGCTGTTAGTTTCTTTGTAGAAGGAAGTAGAAATTCAGAAAATAGTTTTATATTAGGGGAAACAATGGTTCACGATGGAAGGGTTTGTACCGTTGCCAGTGGGTTACCAGTTCGAAATCCTTCT